>NC_083408.1:69452462-69755492 GCF_020745735.1 Hemiscyllium ocellatum | reverse complement strand
TCCGTTTTTGCGGTCTCTCTCTATGACTCTAAGATAAAATACTATTGAATATCAAGGGGTAATGGTTGTATTACCATCACAAAATCCTTAAATATGGGAATTCTCACTGAGCAGAAACTAAACTAGCTGTGTAAACACTGTGGCTGCAAGAGTAGGTCACAGGCTAGAAATTTAGTGAGGTGTAACTAACCTCCTACTTCACCACATGTCAGGCACAAGTCAGGATGGTGACTGAATATTCTCTACTGCCTGGATGTGTGCATTCAATAAATTCAGGCAGCTCAGCATCATCCATGATCTTAAAAAGCCACTCTTTGTCACACAATTTAACACCTTCAAAATTCACTTCATCCACTATCAATGTACAGTGGCAGCAGTGAGTACCATCACTAAGACTTCTTAAACAGCATCTTCCAAACCCGCAACCTCGATCAGCTAGATGGGCATGGGCAAACTATACTTGGGAACATCATCATACATCATCCCGTTTGGAACCATTCCTCGAATATCACTGGGTTAAAATCCTGGAAATCCTTCCCTTACAATTCAATGTGCGCACTGGAACCACATAGACAACAGGTATTCTAGTGAGCAATTTCACAACGGCAACTTTGGATGGGCAATAAATGCTGACCCTGCTTAGCAATGACCACACCCCGAGCGAATAAAATGTCCAATTGGGAAACTTCCCTTCAAGTCTTCTAAACATAGCAGCCCTCTTAAATGTTCACTACATTGGGACATGGAAAACATTGTTTGAATATAATGTGTATTTATCAAAATTAAAGACAAGCGCTCATTATTTAGATTGTGATCTGTTCCAAACTCCACTAAGTTTGCTCCATTATTTGAAATGATCATGTTGACAATACTCTCAATTTCACTTGCCTGTCCTCTCCACATATACCTTGATTCCCCAAGTACTCAATATGCCAACTGATCTATCTACAGCTAGCTGTTTAAGCACATCATGTTACATCTATCTATCATGCTGATGCCATTTATCCACTTGCAATTCCCCAGCATATCTAAACTTTATATGAGGTAAGATTTTTTTTAAAACTGTAGCTTTCTGTACTTAGCAGCTTGACATCTCAAAGTAGCTGCATAGCTTGGTGACAATAGAATCATGATCATGGTTCTTGAACAGCAGATAGTACTATTATCCTAACATAGCACATATTCTGAACAAACTAATACTTCAACTTTTACCATTGCCAACACATGAATGTCTTTGACATTAAAATTTAATTCTCTCATATTACGGCAAAATCAACTTCATTAGATCTACCAATAATCCATAACCATTTAGAAAACATTAACACATGTAAAAGTGCATGGTCCAGATTCGTACTTGTAATTTACATGGTGGCATAAATATTATCTGCACTACCTCCATTATATGTTTGAAAGTTTACAGAAAAATCAGATTTGAATATATTCTTCCCTATCTCTCCCGTCTCCACACTCCTGTCATTTTGAAAGTATATGTCAACCTTGTTGCTTTATTCAAGTTGTAACCTAGTGACTGAATATTGCACCTCTTTAAATGTCCTTACTTGTGGGTTTCACCACAGATGAAAACTTTCAACAATGAAAGAATAATTTCCACCTATCACCAGTGTTGTTTTCTTCCCAAAGAGCTTTAATGCTTTGAAACCTCCAAACTCAATGATTTTCTTGCCTACACATGCACAAACTTACACTGACCTTGAATCTAGTTCAAACATCAGTCTGATGCATGTGCATTTCCTCAGATGAATGCACCAAATTACAGATAACTTCCTGCTGTGGGTATGCACTCTAGGAATTGAATGACAATATATACAAGATATATAATATAAAATTTAACTTCACGTTACACACGTGAAAAGCAGAACTTGGGGAATAGGAGAGTAGATTTTATAGTCCCTTAAGTTTGCTGCATTATTCAAAATGTATTATCCAATAAGGCGCTCACTATTGAGAGTTTGAGCTGTTCCAAACTACACTAAGCTTGCTCCATTATTTGAAATAATCATGGTTGACAATAGACAATTTCACTTGCCTGTCCTCTCCCCATATACCTTGATTTCCCAAGAAACTAAAAATCTACTGATCTCAGTTTATGAAGAAAAAGGTCACTTGTGATTTTGTTGGTGATCAGATAGATTATAACAAAAACAAATGATAAGTAATTTTTTAAAATTGGCAGTACTGTATAGTTTTAAATGATCATGGCCATACCAAGTTAGCTAGATTTCAACGGACAACATTTTGATTTCTACAATTCGATTAAAAAATCCTGAGTTAAAATGGTAAACAATATCTAATGATCGCAAAAAAGTACTGTCCAAATGACCTATAATGCACTAGAACATGTGTCATGTCTCACTGGAGGAATGGTCAGATACTCCTCCTGTTCTGACAGAAAAAAAATAGGACAAATCTTTCACGAGAAAAGGAAATCGAAAGATTTTCTTACTCAGTGATACCTCTTCATAATTGTTGGGATCAAACATGGGTCATATTGCGGTCAAGTTTAAATTTGTTTACAACCATAATATTAGCACCATCCTGTTGAAAATGGCCAAGCCAGTGCAAAAGATTGGGGAATTTTGAACTCAAGTGCAATAAACCAAATGCACATATTATAGAGCTTTCAGTGGTCATAGAGTCATAGAATCATACAGATGTACAGCATGAAAACAGACCCTTTGGTCCAACCCGTCCATGCCAACCAGATATCCCAACCCAATCTAGTCCCACCTGCCAGCACCCAGTCCCATATCCCTCCAAACCCTTCCTATTCATATACCCATCCAGATGCCTTTTAAATGTTGCAATTGTACTAGCCTCCACCACTTTCTCTGGCATCTCATTCCATATACATACCACCTTTAGAGTGAAGACATTGCCTCTTAGATCTCTCATATCTTTCCCCGCTCACCCCAAACCTATGCCCTCTAGTTCTGGACTCCCTCACCCCAGGGAAAAGACTTTGCCTCTTTATCCTATACATGCCCCTCATGATTTTATAAACCTCTAAAGTCACCCCTCAGCCTCCGACACTCCAGGGAAAACAGCCCTAGTCTATTCAACCTTTCCCAAAGCTCAAATCCTCCAACCCTGGCAACATCCTTCTAAGTCTTTTCTGAACCCTTTCAAGTTTCACAACACCTTTCCAATAGGAAGATCAGAATTGCACACAATAATCCAAAAGTAGCCTAACCAACATCCTGTACAGCCGTAACATGACATCCCAACTCCTGTACTCAATACTCTGACCAATAAAGGAAAGCATACCAAATGCTGTCTTCATGATCCTATATACCTGCGACTCCACTTTCAAGGGGCTATACACTCCCTCGGGCATTACCATTAAGTGTATAACTCCTGCTAAGATTGGCTTTCCCAAAATGCAGCACCTCACATTTATCTAAATAAACTCCAACTGCCATTTCTCAGCCCATTGGCCTATCTGATCAAGATCCTGTTGTAATCTGAGGTTACCTAATTTGCTGTCCACTACACCTTCAATTTTGGTGCCAACTGCAAACTCACTAACTATACCTCCTATGTTCACATCCAAATCATTTATATAAATGATGAAAAGTAGTGGACCCAGCACCGATACTTGTGGCACTCCACTGGGCACAGGCCTCCAGTCTGAAAAACAACCACCACCCTCTCTTCTACTTTTGAGCCAGTTCTGTAACCAAATGGTGAGTTCTTCCTGTATTCCATGAGATCTAACCTTGCTCACCAGTCTCCCATGGGGAACCTTGTCGAACGCCTTACTGAAGTCCATAGAGATTACATTTACCGCTCTGCCCTCGTCAATCCTCTTTGTTACTTCTTCAAAAAACTCAATCAAGTTTGAGAGGCATGATTTCCCATGCATAAAGCCATGTTGACTATTCCTAATCAGTCCTTCTTTCCAAATACATGTACATTTCTCCCCAATTAACCTACATGTCACCAGAAAAGACCTTTCTGTGAACATTCAGTTTAGTTGCAGCATTCTACAGCCCATAGAAGCAGATGTCATTGTTGGCATATCAATGAAATTATGATGGCATAACTGGATTCCGTTCAACTTCTGTATGTGAATTTCAAAGTTAACAATGCCAGGAGGAAAAGACACTTCTCACTGCAAATGTCTTCACCATGTCAATTAAAACTGTACAGTGACCTATCATCAATACCAACTGATGTTTAGTAATGTGGCTCATTTTAGCAGAAGGGCTGCTAGAAAAACTTCTTTATCTACATTCAATTCTTAGAAGGAACTTACTACTAGACAGTGGAGCTTGGAACAGATCACTGTCTAAATATTGAACGCCTTATTGGGACAGTACGTTGAGTTTACATTCAGCATATGTATTGTATGATAACAAATTCATGATGTTTGTTTCAATTACTTATTTCAGAGCTGCAAATTTCTTCTGACAGATGTTGCCACTGAAGCATTACTCCAAGTCAGAATTGTATTGTTGCACCCATCTGTTTAATCATTTTAAATCTTACACAGGACAATGACAATAGAACAATGCCCAGTTAAAGACAGTTGGTGCACAGTACAAAGAAACACATAGTTAATCATCATTTCCAGTCTCCTCATATATAGATACACATGAGAAAACCTGTAATCTTCTCTGAGCCAATATTAAAGTAATAGTCCGACAAACCCATGCATTTTAATAAAATGCCCTTTCACAAAGTTCTCAATGTTATTACACATAACATCCAAGCTAAACGCTGTTGACATGATGAGTGGCGTGTTTGTTTATTGTCACAATAATCAAACAAGACAGTTCATAACTTGTTGTAAAGTACAAAACATTCAGTAGGAGAGTTTTCTTAAATTGTTAGAAAGCCAATAAAGGTTAAAAGTCCTATTATACGAGCACTAATTTTTTTAAATGTTTAGGTATTTCACTTTCCACTACCATTTTCACTGCTCCTTCATGATCATTAAACTATTCTCAATTCTAAACACAATCAACTTATTCTTTGCTGCTTTAATTTTTATTTAAGCTCACTGCCAGATCTCCAAATTTCCAACACCCCTCCAGCTTCACCACTGTATGCCAATGGCTGCACCCCTCAATTTCTTCTTCATAACAGCTTGCCATCATGAAAGACCCCATCATGAACAGACCCATTTTTTGAAGTCACTAATTTATTTTCTTATCCATCTCAATTCTGCCTCTTCATCTTCACCAGGTGGAAAATACTACCATGTTCTCTTAAAATGCTTCTGGAACCATCCTCCTGGCATATTTTAACAGGATTTGCAGATGTCCAGTCACAACCTTTACAACTGATTGCTTGATAGGTCCCAAATAATCTCCCAACCCTGCTTTTCCCCTTCTAAAAAGAGCCCCAATATATTGCACAGTTCACAGAGAATCTCATAACTTGCATACACTAGTTGGCTTCATAAACTTAATCAGCAACACTACTCTCTCTCTTCAGGTTTTATATTATTCCCAAACCTCCTCTGAATGACCACCTTCCCCTTTCCTTTAATATTCACCTTTGATATTAAATACAAGGTGCTTTGCACCTTTGCACTCAAAACTAATGCCATTCACATTGTTGCCTCTGCAGCTGTATCTCCTCTAATCCACTCCCTCCATCCATACTCAAATCCTGCACTTGAACTCGTTGAGTTGAAGTCAGAATCTCATAGCATCTGCCATTAGTTGGACTTACCCTTGTTAAGGTTTTTATACTTTTTGCGTGGCAAGTTGCTGAAAGAGCGATCGATAATGGCACAGGGAGGGAAACAGGGCATCTGGGACCCAACTGATCAGAGCCACCAACGGTGCATCTCCTTAACCAATCAGATTGAAAGATTATGAAATTAACAGCACACTGACAGAGAAGAAAGGCAACTTAAAATGGATGAATTCAATGTCAAATCAAGTACAAAAAGAGAAATAAAGAGAAGGAAAGAAAGAATAACAGTGAGAGACAAATGACATTTTTAAAATCTTCAATCATTGAAATGAATGAATGAGACTCCAAAATTTGTGAAAATTAATCTTCAATGTCACACAGTGGCAATAATTAACATTCCCTACATCATGAAAAGGGTACATACACTGGGATACCTATGACTTAATTCTGAGGCAAGTTTACTTAATACAGCACACATTTAATGTATTTGAATGACAAGATCCTCTTTTTGCAATGCCAAAGTGGAACAACAGGACCAAAAATAATGGATATTTTGAACTTATCACATATTAGTCCATTGATTTAAATTACTGTATCAACATCCTAACTAACAGCAAATATATATTTACTGCACCATCATTTTGACAGCAAAGTCTAGGCCATTATTCTCTCTCAAGGACATTCCAGTTTAACTCCTAAAGAAAAGGGAATTGTTGGAAAATGTGAACAAATAGGATGGATCATTTTATAAAACTATCATTGCCTTTGATTAGCACTTTAACCATTCTATTTTTCTCATTCACTTTACAGCAGTGTTAACATTCAACTTTACTGTCTACACAATAAGTTTCAGAACTAGTTACATACAGGTTAGAAAACCAGCCTGACTTTCATTTCCATTTAATAGCAGAAAATAAGGAAGGTTCCTCAACAGGTGCACTGCTGTCTAAATAATAATCTGGCAATGCAGATAGAGCCTACTTAGTCTCTCCAATCTGTTCAATCTCTTAATGCTTTGATGCTCTTTAATGCTTAATGCTCACAGTCAGAAGGTTCTGTGTTTTAATCCTATTCTGTGATCTATGTACAAAAATAAAGGCCAACACTCCATTGCTGTATTAAATGCGAATCGATTTTTGGCTGAGACATTAAAGCTCCACCTGTTCCCAGGACACTGTTTCAGACAGTAGTGGGTAAGCTATCTCTGGAGTCCTGACTGATAGTTATTCCTCAATCAACATCATGAAAATAAACTCTGCTCATCCAATTGCTATTTAGCTAATCTTGCTGAGCACAAGTTGATCGCCCCACAGTTTTTATATTACAACAGTGAATCCACTTCAGAAGTACTAAGTTAGCTGCAAAGTGCTTTTAATATCCTGAAGTCATGAAAAGCACTATATAAATGTAAGTGTCTCTCCTTCGTTGTCACTCAAACATTCATCTTCCCCAAACAATGCTTTTAGTTTCTTTTCTGTCTCACTCTCAACATAGACTACTTCCATAGCACCTTTTTGAGAAGTGTGTTAGGTAACCTGTTAAAGGTGCTAAGAAAGTCACTTTTGTCTTAGTCAAAACCATTAACATTTTATGCAGCTAGAAGCCTCATTTGCACTTATACTTTCTTACATTCAACACATTTTCCACCATCTTTCTTTTGAACTTTCTCCACAACACTTATCTACGTATTCAACCTGTACTTAAAAACTATTTTTATTCTGTTCTTTTATTATCAGCTCCACCAAACACAGCTTCAATGTTGGCACCATCCTAATCAATCAGTAACATTACCTTTCTGCAACATCACCCACAATGCTGGTGTTCGTATGTGAAAGCTATCTACCACTACTGAAATAAATTGAATGACACTTTGTGGCTGAACTGTCATACCAAATATATTTTTTTTGCTATCACTACTAATTTCTGATCCTGAGTTGGTCAACATTTCCACCATCCATTCAAACTAAACATGTGGACATTTATATAATCTCAGTTTGATCCTGAACTCAGCTTTTCAGTCCCACGATTCTTCCCTCATTCCTCTACCACTAAATCATTCCTTTTTAAGCATCAACATTTTTTGGACACATTATACACATTATCTGTAGCCGTTGGGATTTGAACCGTAGGTATAATGCAACGCATCCTAACATTGCCTCTTTTTATTTTCGTTTGATTCATTTCACTCATTCCTTCCACACCAGCCTTTCCCACCTCATGGCTCCACAGTGTTCAACTGAGCATCTTAAATCTCAGCAAATTTACTTTTATAACTTGTAGACATTTAAATCCCTTTTTGCTTTTCTATCTGGAATGCTTGCCCAAATTTGTGCTTCTGATTCAGACATTCCTTGCTCTATTCGACTACAGCAATGCAGAGATGATGCATACCCGTGATCCCTGGGACTCTCCAAGTAAAAACCACTTTTGCATTGTGTAATTAATCCTAATAACGAAGGAGAACAACATACAACTCAACCTCGTATTCCCAGAAAAACAACACCGCTGTTTTTGGAGCTTCATCATTGACAAATTATGGGGATGGGGTTGGGCAGCAAAGCGGGAGAGAAAGTGTTATGCTTCTATGCGGCACTTTTAGCCGCGTTTAAACGGAGAATTGGAAAAATACACATCTAGAAAACCAGAGGAGTGAAATCTAAGGAGCTTTCTAACAAAGAAAAAAAATCACACAACACCAGGTTATAGTCCTGATGAAGGAGCGTTGCTCCGAAAGCTAGTGTGCTTCCAATTAAACTTGTTGGGCTATAACCTGGTGTTGTGTGATTTTTAACTTTGCACACCCCAGTCCAACACGCTGCTCGTTGGATGCTGCCTGAACTGCTGTGCTCTTCCAGCACCACTGATCCAGAAACTCCAAATCATGTCTAACAAAGAAGTGAGTGAGTGAGTAGCTTTACAATTGGGTTGTTCTTCCAGGGGCAATGGGACAGTGTGAGCTCAGTCTGGTCCTACTGAAGAGAAGCCCAGGAGCTGATATTCTCCTAAATAGAGGGGGAGGGGGAGAAGGAGGAGGGGGTTACAAGGAGTTTAAGACAAGGAGCTGATACTCACGGTACCAGTAGACGGGGTAGCAGCCCTTGTCTATCACGTTGACTTCATAGAGGCCCCCGCGGACACAGACGGTCTGTACACTGTCCAGCCCCGAGTCCCTGGCGGCCAGCTTCAGGTAGTCGCGGTACATCAGCTCGATTCGCAGCGAGTCATACCCGATGAAGGGTTTCCAGGTCTTGCGGTCCTCCTTGTAAAACCAGCGGACCTCCTCGCAGCCCAGCTCGCCGACCACATCGTACCGGTGCCGGATGCTGCTGGCCCGGCTCCGCTTGCGGTCCACCGTGGTGTCGCTCTCGCTGAAGTCGGCCTCGTCGTTGTCCAGGTAAGGCAGCGACGCTTCCGACTCGGCCGTGAACAGGTCGAAGGTGTCCTCGCTCAGCGAGCGGTACATCTCCAGGCCGAAGCGGCCCGACCGCCGGCGCCGGTGTTGCTGAGGCGAGGCGCCCGGTGACGACCGAGTGGACGACGGCTTCTCGTCGCGCGGCAGCGGTGGTGGCGGAGGAGGCTCCATGCTGAGCCCCAGGCTCCTTCACCCCCCCCCCAACCGCCCGCCTCCTGCTCCTTGCTGCTCTATCACCGGCCCGGCCCAGCCCTCTCCCCGCAGTCCCCGATCTGCACAAACTGCTGCTGCTGTCACTCCGACTTCGCCTTCCAGCCGCTCATAGGGCACGCCAGCGGGGGGAGGGAGAGGGAGGTGACCGGGCCTAGGGCGGGGCCTGAGGCCTGGGCGGGGTGACCGGGCCTGAGGCGGGGCCTGAGGCGGGGTGACCGGGCCTGGGGCGGGGCGACCGGGCCTGGGGCGGGGCCTGAGGCCTGGGCGGGGTGACCGGGCCTGGGGCGGGGCCTGAGGCGGGGTGACCGGGCCTGGGGCGGGGTGACTGGGCCTGGGGCGGGGTGTCCGGGCTTTACTCCCTCCCTCCCTCCCTCCGCCTGTCAGTTTCCTCACGGCCGGTCGGTACTTCCTCTGTCCGGGGCTCTCGGGCACACACACGGGATATCTGGCCTTCCCTGTGCCGCCATCCCTCCTCCCTCCCCCCCTGTTCCCTTACCCCCGGCCCCCGGCCTGGCCCTGGCCGAGCTCGGGGACCCGCCAAAGCTGGCGTCACAACGCGCTGCACGTCAGCGCAAGGAGACCCCCCAGGGCCGGCACACACCCCCCCCCACACATACCCCCATACAGAAACACCACACACACTTCCCCCCCTCCACACACCCATACAACCCCACACATAGCCCCACACACGCCCTCCCCCCCCCCATGCGCACACACCCCCACGCACACATTCCCACCAACACACTCCCCCTCCCACACACACACACACACACTCTCCCCCCACATGCCCACCAGCATCTGCAGACCTCACTTTTTACCCACATGCACACACCCACAAATACTTCCCCCCCCCACCCACACACACTCTTCCCTGCACACACTCCCTCCATACACACTTCCCCCCCCCCACACACACACACACTTCCCCCCCACACACACACTCTTCCCCCCCACATACACCCCACCCACACAATTTGCCCCCACACACACTTCCCCCCCCACCCACACTCTCCCCTCCCACACACACTTCCCCCTACACACACTCTCTCCCCACCCACACTCCCCCCCCACACACATACTTCCCTCCCCACACACACACACACCCAGATACACACTGTCCCCCCACAGCGTGCCCCCCCCCCCCCCCACAAACACACACACACAATCCCTCCCATACACCCCCCCCCCCCCCCAACACGCACACTCTCTGCCCGGGCACCCAGGAGCACACCGTAGACTTGTTGGTATTTAGAAAATATTCATTTAAAAGCAATCTTTGTGTATCTGCACACTGAGAAGAGCGGCTCGGTTCTGTACATTTCCATATCAGGTAAATAGACAAGACATTGGACCTTTACTCTTCCCAAAAAATCTACAATACTAACATTTACATCTACTTTCGGCATCAGGAGGGTCCGAGAACTGAACGGACAACCACCTGATGAAAGAGCAGCGCTCGGAAAGCTAGTGCTTCCAATTAAACCTGTTGGACTCTAACCTGGTGTTGTAATTCTTAACTTTGTACAGACTCCCGTTTACCTTCTGCAGGAAGACCTCCGACAGTGGTCTTTCCTCACTGCATCTTGACAGAGTGCAGTGCTCTAGCCCGAAGCAGACCGCCAGGGCAGACTGGCTCAGTGCACACTCTCCTGACTCATACTGATCCAGGAGCATAAAACATTTCCACAGAGAAATTAAACTCCGAATATCCTGCTTATGAACAGGGCTTTAATCTTTTTTTTAAAAAAATCGAATTTACCAAAGCCCAACGACCAGGAAAGATGATGTAAATCTAAGTTATTCGTTCATGCTATGTAGGCATTGCTAAGAGGATCACCATTTATTGCCCACCCTTTAGTAAGTGGCAGTGACTATGTATTGACCATAACAGTGTTGCTAGAAAGGGAAAAATCATGGTGTTCAGTGTCATTCATAGGCCGTGCTCAGGCTACTGATTCCTCTTTAAAAGAACCTAAGTAAACTAAATACATTTTTATGATGATCCTGTAATTTTATGGTTAACATCACTGTAACTGGTTTTGTTTTATTCCAAATTTGAATTTAAATTCCCCAACTGCTTCGGTGGAATTTGAATTGATGGCTTATCTGGATTCTACTCATCTAGTGACAGAACATCTCATTGTTACAGTGTCACTACATCTTGTCAGAATGCAATCTTCTGTCACTTCAGCATGAGTTTTAAAGAAATTAAAATGTGGTTCCTGTGTCTCTAAAGCAATTTTCCAAGCATATCCTGTGATACTCACATTGTTGCAGAACATAAGAACTTAGGAACTATGAGCAGAAATGGGCCGTCCAGCCCTTTGCTCTGTCACTCAATAAGATATTGGCTAATGTTTTCATGGACTCACCTTCACTTACCCACATTTTCACCATCTCCCTTAATTCTTTTACTTTTCAAAAAAAATCCACCTTAACTTTAAAAGTGATTACTGAAATAGTGTCAACTACTTTCCTAGACAAGGAATTCCATCGATTAACAACCCTATGGGTGAAGAAGTTTCTTCTCAGTTCAATTCTAAACCAACTTCCTCTAATCTTGAGGCCATGCCCTCTTGTCCTAGTTTTACCTACTAGTGGAAACATCCTATCTATTTTGATTTTATCGAATCCCTTCATAATTTTATATGTTTCTATAAGATCTGCCCTCCTCATTCTTCTGAATTTTGATTAATATAATCCCAATCTACTCAGTCTATCCTCATAAACCAACCCCCTCAACTCCAGAATCAACCTAGTGAACCTCCTCTGCACCCCCTCCAATGTCAGTATATCCTCTCTTATGTAAGGAGACCAAATCTGCACACAGTACTCCAGGTATAGCCTCATCAGCACCTTGTATAGCTGTAACATTACTTCTCTGCTTTTAAACTCAAGCCCTTCAGCAATGAAGGACAAAATTCCATTTGCCCTCCTAATTACTTGTACCTGCAGACCAACCTTCTGCGATTCATGCACAAGGACACCCAGGTCCCTCTGCAAATTAACATGTTGCAACTTCTTACTGTTCAAGTAATAATCTATTTTGCTGTTACTCCGACAAAATGTATGACTTCACATTTACTAATCTGCCAGACCTTTGCCCACTTACTTAATGCATCTATGTTCCTCTGCAAAGTTTCACAGTCAAGATTAGAGTGGTGCTGGAAAAGCACAGCAGGTCAGGCAACATCCCAGGAGCAGGAAAATCGATGTTTCGGGCAAAAGCCCTTCGTCAGGCATTCCTGATGAAGGACTTTTGCCCGAAATGTCGATTTACCTGCTCCTTGGAAGCTGCCTGACCTCCTATGCTTTTCCAGCACCAATCTAATCTTGACTCTAATCTCCAGCATCTGCAGTACCCACTTCTCTTATGTTTCACAGTACTGTGCACACTTTGCTTAGCCACTCATCTTTGTGTCATTGGCAAATTTTAACACCATACACATGGTCCCCAACTCCAAATCATCTCCCCCTAACACTATGCATGCCTATCTTATGCAGCAGCCTCGTGTGCAGCACTTTGTCAAAGGCCTTTTGGAAATCTAGGTACACAACATCCACTGGGTCTCCATTGTCCACCTTGCATGAAATGTCTTCATAGAATTCCAAAAAGTTTGTGAAGCCTGACCTGCCCTTCATGAACCCATGCTGCATCTGTACAATGGGACAATTTCTTATTAAGTCAATATAAACAAACAAACAATTTTATTTCATTAGCAGACATGCCAAAGATGCCAGTTTTGCTTATTTCATCATTGAGTAATTTTCCAGAAGTGGAAAGGTTGAATAGATCTCAGTATCATTGATCATCCAATTTAACTCCATGATAGAAACTCTCATTTGAGTGCTAATACACTTTGGTGTCTGCCTTTGAAAGGACTTCCACATTTATAGTTTTCTTGGGAAGGATATACGCCTGATGCATCACAGAGAATGAAAGAATGGAAATTGCTGAGTTTCTTTTCATAGTTCTGAGTTACCCATGTTTCAACCAAACAACACAGGCAATTACATCATCAACTTGGTCTAAAGGATCAGCTTGATGACATTCTATACATGCTTTGCAAGCTGGCCAAAAGTAGTAGTTGCTTTATGCATGTACCAAGCATCTGTATCAAATGTCAGATGATGGTTTGTCACTGTGATACCAAGGTAGCATAATTTGCTAAGTACTTGCAGTTTAACATGATCAGTAGCAGAGATGCAACATCTAGTCATATTACCATTTTTAAAAACATCTATAATTGGGAAGAACAAGTTCCAGGCATGGAAAAGACAATTCATAAGTCTTAGTGGCTGAGTTTCTGTTGGGCAACTAGTACTTCACCATTTAGTGTAGAGGATTTCTCTGATAAGGATGTGATGTGTTTTTGGTTTGATTTCAATTTTTTGGATTGTAGAGCTTGCCATATGTGCAAGTAGACTCCACATCTACAGAGAAGGGAAAGGTCAGGATCATGGAAAAGAAGATAGCAAACAGAGTAGGGGCTATGACACATAGGCTCAGGCATGCCCACAAAATACTTCATGTATGTTGAGAAAACCCGAGCCAGATAACCTGTGGTATGCACAGAGTCATGTTTCACACAGAGGGTGATGCGTGTATGGAGTGAACTGCCAGAGGAAGTGATGGAGGCTGGTACAATTACAACATTTATACAGCATCTGGGTGGGTATATGAATGGGAAGGGCTTTAGAGGGATATGGTCCAAGTGCTGGCAAATGGGACTAGATTAATTTAAGATATCTGGTCGGCATGGGTGAGTTGGACCGAAGGGTCTGTTTCTGTGCTGCACAGCTCTGTGACTCTATGTGGCCTGCTGATTGCCACTATGATGACTGGGAGCTTCAGCAGCTTGGAACATGTGACAATGTGGAAACAATCCACAATAACATTTGGAAGCTTCATGTGTGACACTAGTGACAGAACCTGACTTTTGAGGCTTGACATCTTTAGCCATCAGCAAAGGTGCACCATTTGAAGATATTATACCCCATCTGAAATAGATTGTTTGCTGCGTGTCCATCTTTTATAGATGGAGGAGTATGAAGATAACAGTAATAGGAATTCTTCGAATTTTTGTTGAAATGAATTAAACCTCAACCACTAATAGCTGTTCAGTATTTCTCTTAAAGTCTTCATATATTACCCAACATGATTTATCAATAATCTATTTGACTAAGGATAGGCCCAATATTGGGCCGAAGGGACTTGTTGGGCCGAAGGGCCTGTTTCCACACTGCAAGTAATCTAATCTAATAATTTTACAATGACCAAATAAATCAAATTTCATTTTTACTGTGCGATATTCCAGACGTTTCACTTTTTAAGATTGACAAACTGGAATCCATTTATATTAGCCCGTTGGTTTATAGCAGGAATATAAAGTTCACTGATTTTATATAAAGCTGAATGAAATTCTTAATTATGAATTTCTTAATTCATAAGAATGTGGATAAGGAAGGTATTTTCAGAATGGCAACCTTTAACTAGAGGAGTGCCATAGGGATTAGTACTGGGGTCACAGTTGTTTAATGACTTGGATGAGGAAAGTGACTGTTATAGCCAAGTTTTCATAATTTCAGTAGATTCTTTTTATTTATAATCTCATCAACTCTTAGTTAAAGTTTCATGCTAGTTTAGTTAGAGTTCCATTTCTTTTCCAACTATGCTGTACGTATTTTGGCAGTGTATTCAACAATTTGTATTTATATTGTTAATGCTTCTAATTCAGCAAAAATATTCCACAGTGCTTCATGAGGCATTGCTAAAAATAAAAATAAAAATAAAAATAAAAATATTTGAAACCGTAGGAAAACAGCAGCAATGTTTTAGGTCTTTGTCCTTCCCTTAGGATTTAAAACAAAATGAGCTGAAGGAGGAGATATTAGGGGGTGACCAAAGGTTTGATCAAAAAGCTAGATGTTGGAATAAGGCAGGTGGGATTTACAGGAGATTCTAGTGCATGAATTTAGGCAGCTAATAGAGATAGTAGCTATTGGCCAATGGACAGAATCTGCTCCGTGCTTCTGAAAGTCTGATCAGAAGAATTGAGAAGGAGGGGAAGGATTACAGTCATAGAGATGTATAGCATGGAAACAGACCCTTCGGTCCAACCCGTCCATGCTGACCAGATATCCCAACCCAATCTAGTCCCACCTGTCAGCACCTGGCCCATATCCCTCCAAACTCTACCTATTCATATACCCATCCAAATGCCTCTTAAATGTTGCAATTGTACCAGCCTCCACCACTTCCTCTGGCAACTCATTCCATACACATACCATCCTCTGTGTGAAAAAGTTGCCCCTTGGGTCTCTTTTATATCTTTCCCCTCTCACCCTAAACCTACGCCCTCTAGTGCTGGACTCCCTGACCCCAGGGAAAAGACTTTGACTATTTACCCTAACCATGCCCCTTATAATTTTGTAAACCTCATAAGGTCACTCCTCAGCCTCCGACGCTCCAGGGAAAATAGCCTGTTCAGCCTCTCCCAATAGCTCAGATCCTCCAACCCTGGCCTGGCAACATCTTTGTAAATCTTTTCTGAACCCTTTCAAGTTTCACAACACCTTTCCGATAGGAAGGAGACCAGAATTGCATGCAATATTCCAACAGTGGCCTAACCAATGTCCTGCACAGCTGCAACATGACCTCCCACCTCCTGTACTCAACACTCTGACATTTGAAAGAACATTTAGACTTTGGCTCCTTAGTTCAACACCTAAACTGTAAACGTAGATCAGCAGGGACGGGGTGATGGATGAAGAAAACATGCAGTATAGAATGTGGGCAAACAGAGTTTTGGAGGAGTAGAAGCCTAAGGGTTGGAACATAGGGGCATATGTGATAGAGTTTGAAAGCAAAGCTATAAATCATGTGGAAGAAGCACAAACAAGTTTAAATTTGCTGACTTTCTTCCTGACTCTTTAACACAAGCTATTTGAATCTTCACTTAGATGAGAGCAAACATGGCGTAAGAAATAGTAATAATCATGAGATTATAAATAAAGAGAACCTACTGAAATTATGAAAACTTGGCTGTAGTACAGTCACATGCTATGAATGCTACTAATATGAAATAAAAACAGTAAATGGAGTAGGAGCTCAGCAGGTCTGGCAGCATCTGTTGATTGAGAAACAGAGATAATGTTTCAAGTCTGATACGACTTCCTTAGAACTGAAAAGTAAATTTTTTATGCTGTTGGCAGAGAGGGAGTAGGAAAAAGTGGAACAGATAGTAAGGGTGCTCAGAGCAAAAGATAAAGGGAATGCTAAAAGTGGTAAAGAAGAGATATAAAGGAATCTTGTTTTGGCACTATACCTGGCTCATACCTGCCTATGGTCACAGGATATGAAGAGGACTCGCTAACCAATAGAAACACAGAATTGGATAAGGAAGGTAATTTCAGAATGGCAACTTTTAACTAGAGGAGTGCCATAGGATCAGTACTGAGGCCACAGTTACTTAATGACTTGGATGTACTATAGCCAAGTTTGCAGAAGACGTTAAAAAAAAGGGAAGTCAAGTGGCGAGGATGACCCAAAAGAATCTGCAGAGAGACATAGACAGGTTAAGCAAAAAGGAAAAACTTTGGCAGTTGGAAAATCATGTGGGAAGTGTGAGCATGTGCACTTTGGCTGGAAGAATAGAGGAGTTAAATATTATTTAAATGGGGAAAGACTGTATAAAGCTACAACACAGAGAGACTTAGGAGTCCTTTAGCATAACTCACGAAAGGCTAGTCCCAAGTTCAGCAGGTATAAGAAAGACAAATGACATGGTCGCCTTTACTTTAAAAGGAATGGAGCATTAAGACAGGAAGGTTTTGCTAAAACTTTGTGCGAGGCATTAGTCAGACCACAGCTAGAATTCTGTGAACAGTTTTGGGCCACTAATCTAAGGACAGATATACTGGTATTGGAGGCAATCCAGAGAAGGTTTATTAGGCTGATCCCAGGTATGGAAGTACTGGCTAATGAGGAGAGATTGAGTATGTTGAGCCTGCACTTCCTGGAGTTTAAAAGAATAAGAGGCGACCTTACTGAAGAACACAAAATTCTTAACGAGCTTGATAGAGTAGATGTAGAAGGTTTTTATTTCACTTGAGGCATTTTGCTGTGGACTAGTCATAGAGATGGACAGCACAGAAAGAGACCCTTCAGTCCAACTAGTCCATGCCGACCAGATATTGTAAATTAATTGAGTCCCATTTGCCAGCATTTGGCCCATATCCCTCTTAACCCTTCCTAATCTTATTCTCATTCAGAAACCTTTTAAATGCTGTAATTGTACCAGCTTCCACCACTTCTCTGGCACCTTTACCATCCTCTGCATGTAAAGGTTGCCCCTTGGGTACCTTTTAAATCTTGCCCCTGTCACAGTAAACCTATGCCCTCTAGTTCTGGACTCCCCCATACAGGGAAAAGATCTTGTCAATTTACCCTACCCATGTCCCTTTTAATTTTATAAACCTCTATAAGGTCACCCCTCAGTCTCTGATGCTCCGGGGAAAACAGCCCCAGTCTATTCCGCCTCTCCCTATTGCTCAAATCCTCCAACCCTGGCAACATCCTTGTAAATCTTTTCTGAACCCTTTCAAGTTTCACAACATCCTTCCTATAGGAGGAAGACCAGAACTGCACACAATATTCTACCCATGTCCTATACAGCTGCAAGATGACTGCCCAACTCCTGTACTCAATGCTCTGACCAATAAAGGAAAGCATACCAAGCACCTTGTTCATGATCCTATCTACCTGCGACACCACCTTCAAGGAACTATGAACCTGCACTCCAAGGTCTTATTTCTAAGATTTACATTTAAAACAACAATTTGGGGAATGCCCTTTGGTCTTTCTCAGTAATGGCCAGAGTAAAAAGGGGAAGAAGTAACCCAAATCATACCTTGATGTTTCAGGCTGAAGAGAAGAAAGTCAATAATAATTTAAATTCACCTACATTCCCTATTTATTAGCTACGTCTGTCAACAGATCAACATGGCAACATCTAAAGGTGTCTTGCATGAAAATACTTTTGGATGAAGTAAGGTGAATATTTAGCATTGTGCTAGCATTCACCTCGTTTGCTAGTACAGCGAGTTTACAGTGAAAAACAGAAAATAGCAATTGATGTGCTACCATGCTTTCACACTTATCTCAGTAAGTGTAGGCAGCAGAGCAAATTTCTTAGTTGTCACATTTTAGTTCAGATTTAAACTGAGGCTGCAGTGATATTCTTTATTAAAATTATAATAAATGGATGCAGAAATAGGTCAGAAAGTGCACTGAGTCTGTCATGCCATTCATGACTGTGGCCTAAATCAATTTTACTGCCTGTCCCTGTAACACTTGTAGATCAAACCTTTAACAGAGTTAACATTTTGAAGAAGAAACAGACTGGACTCAAAATGCTAACTCTTTTTATTGCCCCAGATGTGACCAGATCTGCTAAGTTACTCCAGTATTTTCTGTTTTCATTTGTGATCAGTCAAGATGTTCTGCCTGTATTCTTTTTGCCTTCCATTAAAATATGAGAACATTATTTTCTACAGAATATCTTACACTCAAACCAAATATGAAAAGGTTTAAAAAACGTATACAGGATCAACAGGAAAGAGTAGGGGAGTAGAGTTAATTGGATACCTCCTTCAAAGACCTGGCACAAATATGTTGGGCCTACAGTCTCTTTCTCTGTTGTCTGTTTCTATGATTCTTTGGTTATTTTTAATGATTGTTTAAAAGCAATTAATTTCTTCTACTCAAAAGTTACCATTGGGAATCTTTCATTTTAGCTCCAAATATAGTGAAGCACATTTTGCTAAACATAAATAGGTAACAACTGAGGAAAATTCTCTAATGGCTGGTGATTCTTTGCAAGAAGGGAAATGGTTGTCTTTGTAGAGGCCAATCTTATTAGCCGCATTCCGTCACTATGAAAGTTCTTCAAACCAGTGTCTTAGGCCTCACTATCTTCAACTGTTCATTAATGTGGGACTGTTTGCTGATGGTTAAACCTGTTCAGTATTATTCACAACTTTGCATTGGCTGAAGCAGTTGATGTCTGCAACAGCAGACCACTCACAATATTTTAATTTTGTTAATAATTGCAAGTAAAATTTGTCCCTCATAAGCAACAGGCAATACACATTTCCAATAGTAGAAAGTGTAACATCTCTCTTTAAAGTTCAACAACACTATCATAATTGAAGTTCAAACTTTCTGGAGTTCCCATGGACTAAAAACTTAACAGGAATAATAGAATGGTCACAGTATGGTACCATTTGACTCATAGTGACTATGCCAACTCTCTGCAAGAACAACTCAGCTTGCGCATTTTCTCATGCCATTTTTTTTCACTTCAGCTAATTATCCAATATCCAATTAAAATATGATAATCTACCTTTGTCTGAATTTGGGGATGATGCCTATTTATAATCACAAATTTTTTCAATGCATATTCATGTGACTGAACAGGCAGATGAATGACCTGTGAATCATTGGGCATATGTGTACAGGATAGTAGGATCTGGAGTCCTGGATTTGTTTCATTTTCACCACTGCTACTGTATCCCATAACTAAAAATGTAAGCCAAAGTATTATGCAGCTTGATGGACAGGTGATTGTCATTCTGAATGATTGGTAGCAATTAATGCCAATACTGCCCTGCTACTGAAGACTCTCAACTCTCAGAATGCAGAAATTCCCCTCAATATCAGTCTTAAATGGACTATACCTTTATTCTGAAATTATGTTCTGATTCTCACCAGTCACAGGAAACATCCTACCTAGATCCACCCTGTAATCATTTTGAAACATAGAAAATAGGATCAGGAATAGGCCACTCAGTCTTTCAAACTTGTTCTGCCATTCAATGTGATCATGGTTGATACTCATCTCAATGCCATGTCTTCATCTTCTCCCCATGCCTCTTGGAGTCTTTTATATCTAAAGAATAGTATCTAACCTTTTTCTAAATATATTTAGTGACTTGGTCTCTATAGCCTTCTAAATTTCATTACCCTATAAGTTTCCTCAGCCCAGTTCTAAATGGTCTACCCCATATCCCAAGACTATGTCTTCTGGTTCTAGACTCCCCAACCAGGGAAAACATCCCCTTCCTACATCTACTGTGTCCAGCTCTGTTAGAAATTTATACTTTCAATCAGTTGCCCTCTCATTCTTCTAACCTCTGATGAATACATGCTCTCTTGAATTAACCCATTCTCAAATGACAGTCTTGCAGTCCTCAACATCAGCCTAGTGAACCTCTGTAGCAAGTCTATCCTTGAAACTGCATGCAGGTGTGGTCTCACCAAGGCCCTGTATATCTGTATTAAGACATCCCTACTTCTAAGATCATATCCTCTTGCAATGAAGTTCAATATAACATTTCTCTTCTGTGCAGCTGGTCACTCATAGTGCCATGGACTTGGCTGTGGTTGTGCTCCTCAAAGGAACTATCAGCGCCACTGGAATCCCAAAATTAAAAACAATTTGAGGGTGTGATTATTTTAGGGGAGTCTTCTACTACCTGTTTTGTTCTCTTGGATTGTCTATCATTCACCCATTCCCAAACTGTCTGTATGTTTCAAATCTATGGTGAGGTAACCTCCCTAAACATACTATCCTTGTTGTTCTCTGCCTCACAAATGCATCATTGTAATTCTGGCCACTGCTCAAGTTCTGAAACCTGAAGTTAAATATTATGCAGATGTAGTCACACCTCTTGCAGATGTGTTTATCTCAGACACACAGTTCTTTATACCTTCTCATGTGTCCACATTCCACTTAGCCGAACTGACCCACTGTACAGTAATTTTGCACATTATTTATTATGAATAGAATAGCTTACCAGTTACAGACCAACCAGCTTCTCCTTCTGCACTGAATAAAAACCAAATATTGGAGCGGGATAAAAGCACCTCTTCCCCTGTTTAATAAGCTCTCCACTGATTAACCTTGTGTCTGCTTACTCCGTTTTTCAATCTGCACTCCAATTAAAATTTCACTCCATTCACCACCAATGCAGTGGCAGTAACATGTACCACCTATGAGACATACTGCAGTGATTGACAAAAGTTCCAGTGACTGCACCTTCCAAATCTGCAGCCATTCCTAACTGGATGTGCAAAGGCAACAGATACATTGGAACACCATTTGTAAGTTTCCTTTGAAAACACATACTATCCTAACTTGGAATGAGATCACTGCTCCTTCACTGTTACTAGCTTGAAATCCTGGAACTCCTGCCCAATTTATGTGCTTCCAAATGAAAGGCTTATCTCAATTCACGAAGGAGACTCATCACCATCTTCTCAAGGGCAGTAAGGGGTGTTAAATAAATCTTGGCCTTGCTCAAGACTCTCTCATCCTGAGACCAAACTAAAATGTCTTTTACACCCTCTTCCTTTATTTGGAAGTGCTCCTTCATCCATGCCTTGCATGCATTCGTCTCATTAAAAGTGTCAAATGATACGTAATTGTACCTGCTCTCACTTCATTATAGACTGCAAGCTGACACCTGGCTTTTATTACATGCAGCCAAATAGCTTCATCAACTTATGCAACTTCTCAAAAGCAAGACAATTGAAAACAGAGAGGCTCACAACAGATGGTGGACCCCAGACCTGTGATTGTTCACCTGTTCAAACAAAGAAGCTACTCAGTTTCCAGATGTGGAAACAGAGGAAGTTGGAGATGGTGAAATAGAAGAGCAAGTAGCAGCTACAGACTTTGGTGAACATTTTCTATTCTTCCTTCTCAATCCTCATGGGCTTGATCATAACCTATATCATGGGACTACTGTATTAGTCCGTATGGGAAAAAAAAAGTGAACTCTGTTCTACAACAATCTATTCTGTGTTGCTCCTTCTTTCATTAAATGTGCCCAAAGAAGGAGGAACTGTTAGACATACTCTTACGTAACCTTGTCAGTAGCCCAAGGCAAATGAAATCCCTAGCAGTCAGATCTTAACTAACTTTCTATTTTTGTTTTAAGTGACTGCCTCTCTTGTGCAGTGCTATAACAATCTTGGGTTCACGAAGGGCAACAAACCCCCATGGAAAATCAATCGGCTGGGTGGGGGGAGCTTTTCTCATATAAATGATTAAAAAACAATTTTTCAGTCATGTGAGGAGGAGGTTTAAAAAAATAAAAGTGGAAATAAAAATATTTCCACCTGAAGAGAATGTTACAAATCAGCTATGAGGGAAAGCCAAAAATAGTTTTACAAATTGAAGATCTTCACCTTTATCTACAACTATTTTACAAATAATTTATCTGTGAGACCTGTATCTTTCTGTTTCAGTAAATTGAATAATATCTTAAATCTTGTGTCACACTTTCAAATTCCTTCCATCAAAACACTTTGGAAAATTTCTAAGAGATGCAGTAAGGTAGTTTAAAGTGTTGTGAGTTGTGATCTATTGCTGAAGTACTTTATTATGTCTCTGGACAGGCTCAGTCACTTTTAAGTTGTTGCAGGACTGCAGAATCCATGTGGAGCAGAGCACATCAAATTAATCACTCCTTTCTGTAATGGTGAGATGGGGCATGGGTTGAAATGTGGCCCACTGCCACGAGTGTGAATGTCTGTTTGCACGGCAATAGATCGTGTAACCTTTTTTGAGAGGAGTCATCTTATTATGATATTTAAAGTAGGTTCCCACAATGCAGTGCCTAGATTAGAGAGACGCTAGAAAAGCACAGCATCAGAGAAGCAGGGAAATTGACGTTCCAGGCAAAAGGAGGAGAAAGTGAGGTCTGCAGATGCTGGAGATCAGAGCTAAAAAGGTGTTGCTGGAAAAGCGCAGCAGGTCAGGCAGCATCCAAGGAACAGGAGATTCGACGTTTCAGGCATAAGCCCTTCTTCTGGAATGAGGAAAGTGTGTCCAGCAGGCTAAGATAAAAGGTAGGGAGGAGGGACTTGGAGGAGGGGCATTGGAGATGTGATAGGTGGAAGGAGGTCAAGGTGAAGGTGATAGGCCAGAGTGGGGTGAGGGCGGAGAGGTCAGGAAGAAGATTGCAGGTTAGGAAGGTGGTGCTGAGTTCGAGGGTTGGGACTGAGACAAGGTGGGGGGAGGGGAAATGAGGAAACTGGAGAAATCTGAGTTCATTCCTTGTGGTTGGAGGGTTCCTAGGCGGAAGATGAGGCGCTCTTCCTCCAACCGTCGTGTTTTTATGGTCTGGCGATGGAGGAGTCCAAGGACCTGCATGTCCTTGGTGGAGTGGGAGGGGGAGTTGAAGTGTTGAGCCATGGGGTGGTTGGGTTGGTTGGTCCGAGTGTCCCAGAGGTGTTCTCTGAAATGTTCCGCAAGTAGGCGGCCTGTCTCCCCAATATAGAAGGGGCCATATCGGGTGCAGCGGATGCAATAGATGATGTGTGTGGAGGTGCAGGTGAATTTGTGGCGGATATGGAAGGATCCCTTGGGGCCTTGGAGAGAAGTAAGGGAGGAGGTGTGGGCGCAAGTTTTGCATTTCTTGCGGTTGCAGGGGAAGGTGCCGGGAGTTGAGGTTGGGTTGGTGGGGAGTGTGGACCTGACGAGGGAGTCACAGAGGGAGTGGTCTTTTCGGAATGCTGATAGGGGAGGGGACGGAAATATATCCCTGATGGTGGGGTCTGTTTGGAGGTGGCGGAAATGACGGCGGATGATACGCTGTATGCGGAAGTTGGTGGGGTGGTAGGTGAGAACCAGTGGGGTTCTGTCCTGGTGGCAGTTGGAGGGGCGGGCTCAAGGGTGGAGGTGCGGGAAGTGGAGGAGATGCGGTGGAGGGCATCGTCGATCACGTCTGGGGAGAATCTGCGGTCCTTGAAGGAGGAGGCCATCTGGGCTGTACGGTATTGGAACTGGTCCTCCTGGGAGCAGATGCGGCGGAGAAGAAGAAATTGGGAATATGGGATGGTGTTTTTACAGGGGGCAGGGTGGGAGGAGGTGTAGTCTCGGTAGCTGTGGGAGTCAGTCGGTTTATAGTAAATGTCCGTGTTGATTCGGTTGCCCGAGATAGAAATGGAAAGGTCTAGGAAGGGGAGGGAGGAGTCTGAGACGGTCCAGGTGAATTTGAGGTTGGGGTGGAAGGTGTTGGTAAAGTGGATGAACTGTTCAACCTCCTCGTAGGAGCACGAGGCAGCGCCGATACAGTCATCGATGTAGCGGAGGAAAAGGTGGTGGGTAGTGCCAGTGTAATTGCGGAAGATGGACTGTTCCACATATCCTACGAAGAGGCAGGCATAGCTGGGGCCCATGCGGGTGCCCATGGCAACTCCTTTGGTTTGGAGGAAGTGGGAGGATTGGAAAGAGAAGTTGTTCAGGGTGAGGACCAGTTCAGTCAGTCGAAGGAGGGTGTCAGTGGAAGGGTACTGGTTGGTACGGAGGGAAAGGAAGAAGCAGAGGGCTTTGAGTCCTTCGTGATGGGGGATGGAGGTGTACAGGGACTGGATGTCCATGGTGAAGATAAGGCGTAGGAGACCAGGGAAGCGAAAATCATGGAGGAGGTGGGGGGCGTGGGTGGTGACCCGAATGTAGGTGGGGAGTTCTTGGACTAAGGGGGACAGGACCGTGTCGAGGTATGCAGAGATGAGTTCGGTGGGGCAGGAGCAGGCTGAGACAATGGGTTGGCTGGGGCAGTCAGGTTTGTGGATTTTGGGCAGGAGGTAGAAACGGGCAGTGCGGGGTTGTGGGACTATGAGGTTGGAGGCGGTGGATGGGAGATCCCCTGAGGTGATGAGGTTATGGATGGTCTGGGAGGTGATGGTTTGGTGGGGTCATGGTCAAGGGGGCAGTAGGAGGAGGTGTCTGCGAGCTGGCGTTTAGCCTCAGCGGTGTAAAGGTCGGTGCCCTTCATCAGGAATGACAGTGCAGTAGCAATCTGATTTTAAATTAAATTCTAACCAACTGGCCATTTTTCAAGAAGGCCTGGGAAATCTGAATTGAATTGAATTGAATTAGTTTTATTGTCACATGTACAGTGGAAACTTGATAAGCTGTCACTTACAATGCCAAAGGTACCTAACTACAATCCTTTGTTCCAGCACTGAGAAAGGAAGAAAAAAAACTACATTACTGCTGTACACAGTATAGCCATAGGACAGAAAGTCAGAAGAAAGACGTTGAACAGACAATCATCACAGGCTCTTTCTTAGGACTCTCTGCAGCAGACCAGCAGAGGGAGCCTCCACATGGCCTGACTGCTGGCTGCCACCACACTCTACCTGACTCTTAAAGTGGAGATGGAAGCAGCCAGATCTGACCATTAAATGTTACACTGTGCCAGAATGGGTATAAGAAACCCTCACTCACAGACCATCTACCACTTTTCACAAAAGCCTCTCAGAGATCACAGCCTTTCCTTGCTGCTGTGATTGACCAAACCTCTCAGCTTTGCCTCCCCACCTAGAGACTGCATTATCTAACCCAATACCATATCCCAATTTTTATCTTTTATTTTCTGATTGCCATCTTTAACCTCCACAGTATGGTTCAATTTTATTCCACTTCATGACTCCTGAATGCTAACACATTTCCTCTCACTATGTCTCAATATTTTCCTCCTCAATTGGAGTACTCCACCTTCCCCACCCCCACCCCCACCCGCATCACTCTGTTCTACACTTAGGACTGCATTTTCCTGGATGCAATTGGAAAGGCAGTTTGAGAAACTTGCCAACTTGTCTTTTGAAAAAGAAGGCCCTGCCCGCCATATTTTTGTTCTGAGGAGGCAGAGGCAAGGTGAAGTCCTGCCTAAAGCAATAATGGAGGAAGGGAATTGGCCAGGCCAGGCAGGCAGGCTGGAATGACCACCTTCATTTACTGGACTCTGGCCCAATCTCAATTAGGAATGTCAGGCCGTTAAACCTTCAACTCACATGCCCCACCCATCTCACCTCATGTGTCCTTTTCATGCTGCATAGCCCATGTTCCCTCATATTTCTGATGTCATTTCCATTTCCCCTCATATTTCCAATACCTCACATGTATCCTCCATAGCTTTCACTCAGTATCTACTATAGAGCTGTTATTCAAACACAGGTAATAGTGAAAAGCCCATTATAACAAAACTTTGTAAAAAAACCTTAAGTCGTCAATCTGTTGTAAAAAGCAAACTACCAAAAACATCTATTTCACTAATCAAGCCAAAAAAGGTCAATCCTTTGAAAATCCACAAAACTATCATGTAAATGGTGAGCTCAATCTCCTGCTGAGATGAGTGGCTTTGAGCACTTTGAGTCTTAGACAAGCATTCAGAAGCTCAGGTATAACAATAACTTAATGAAACTGAAAAATCTTTTCTCCTAAAGTACACCAGATGTTGTGACAATCCAAGCATTCCAGGGGCAGATAGGTTTTTTAATCCTGAATGCTGTTGAAGACATTTTCTCATTTTACAAATAGTATGGACATTTAGATCACTTCAGATTATTAAACTAGAGATCACTGATATGAAATCACATGTAACTTACAGCATCTATTAATGAAATTGAAAGAATAATGCTTTTTTTAAATTTTAAAGTCTGTCAAATATAGAATTCCAGGAGCTGTTGACTTAAGTTTTGTTGTCCATTTGGGATCTGGGATGTCCCCGGGTTCACACCTCCTCTGAGAGGCCTTGAACCATGTCTACTTACACAAAGGATTTGACCCCATTCAATTGGCGAGGGACCAGGGTGTTAAATAGCCAAACAAGGATGAGAATACTGCGTATGGGCTAAACTGCACTAGTGAAAATGACCACACAAAATAGGGGTCAGAAGCAGCTCTCCCTTGCTGTTGTGTAAGGGGTGCTGAGTCAACCTGACTTGACAAAATATGGGCCTTTGTCTTCCTCCCATTTTTCAATTCTCCAACCCTGAATTACTACCAACCATGCTCCTTTTTAAAAAAAAATTGAAGTCTGTCAAATATAAAATTGCAGGACCAATTGACTTATGTTTCATTCCCCATTTGGGACCCAGGTTTCCCCCCGGCCCCAGTTCATACCTCCTCTGAGATGTCTTGAATGATGTTTACTTACTCAAAGGATCTGACCCCACTCAATTGGCAAGGGGTCAGAATTTTAAATCGCCTACTACCAAGTCCCGGTCTTTTCTGATTGCCAGCCTGTTACTTTGGTCATCTAGCAGGAAATGTGACCAAAATAGCAATGAGGTCTTGCCATTGAACTCAACAGGACTTCTGCCTTTCAGCAATTTCTGGGAATTTCACCCATTTCCCCCATACCCACCCAAACACACTCCTTCCCTGTGCCAGCATAAATACTGTGATTTACATTTCAAATTTTGGATTATTTATGAATAATGTCAGATGAAATCCATTAGGTTTACTTAAGGCACTGACAACCACAAGAGAAGTTTTCAAACATCCTTCATTTGTTTCTAAGTAATTGAAAAGGGATCAACAGGAATTCATTCCAAATAGGGAACTCTCAAAAGCTGAAAAACAACTGACAAATAAGAAACACAGCTGCAGTACTGTTGCTAATTTAAACGCCAGTCTGAAATGTAGGTTTATGGCATGCAATAATCACATTTTCTAGTGTTGGTTCCAAATAAGAGCAACAGTTAAATTGTGCTATTCAAATTAATGTATTGTGAACTTCTCTCTATTGCATAACATTAGCGAGATGAAAATATACACAACAAAGTTATGTATTCTTGTGAATAACTTGAAGATGAGTCAGTGATCAGACACTTCAAGCATTGAGAGACATTCTCATGAATGCAAATCAGTTAATTACAAAACCACAAACATTGCTTCCCACGCAAGTGTAATCTTGCTCTTCACTGGAATGACCCCTGGTGTTTACCTTCCACCCAACAAACCTTCGCATGAACCAAATCATCCGCCGACATTTCCGCCACCTCCAAAAAGACCCCACCACCCGGGATATGTTTCCCTCCCCACCCCTTTCCGCCTTGCGCAAAGATCGTTCCCTCCGTGACTACCTGGTCAGGTCCACGCCCCCCTACAACCCACCCTCCCATCCTGGCACTTTCCCCTGCCACCGCAGCAACTGTAAAACATGCGCCCACATCTCCTCCCTCACCTCTATACAAGGCCCTAAAGGAGCCTTTCACATCCATCAAAGTTTTACCTGCACATCCACCAATATCATTTATTGTATCCGTTGCTCTTGATGCGGTCTCCTTTACATTGGGGAGACTGGGCGCCTCCTAGCAGAGCGCTTTAGGGAACATCTCCGGGACACCCGCACCAATTAACCACACCGCTCTGTGGCCCAACATTTCAACTCCCCCTCCCACTCTGCCGAGGACATGGACGTCCTGGGCCTCCTTCACCGCCGCTCCCTCACCATCAGATGCCTGGAGGAAGAACGCCTCATCTTCTGCCTCGGAACACTTCAACCCCACCTTTCCCCCACTTCACCCTAGTTCCAAACTTCCAGCTCAGCACTGTCCCTATGACTTGTCTGGACTTGTCCTACCTGCCTAGCTCCTTTTCCACCTATCCATTCCACCCTCTCCTCCCTGACCTATCACCTTCATCCCCTCCCATTCACCCATTGTACTCTATGCTACTTTCTCCCCACCCCCACCCTCCTCTAGCTTATCTCTCTACACTTCAGGCTCATTGCCTTTATTCCTGATGAAGGGCTTTTGCCCGAAATGTCGATTTCACTGCTCCTTGGATGCTGCCTGAACTGCTGTGCTCTTCCAGCATCACTAATCTAGAATAATTGTAGAATTAGGCATATAATAAATGAATAAGTTATAATGAAGGGAACTATTTTACCCTTAATACCAGAGCAAATAATTTGCCAATATTTGTTATAGGCTAGCTACATGATATCTCACATAATACAAGCTTTAGTGTAACATTCGCCCACTTAGGTTTATTCCTGTCCTAATTTTTTGCCTTTCCTTAAATCTCAAACTTGATCTAAAATAATTAAATCAAACAGGAAGATTCATTTTCTACTAACCAGGACCTTCAACTTCTTTAAAAAGTTTTGCTTTTATGCCAGATCAACTTCTCTGTACCAAACTCCCTAACATAAAAAGAAAAATACTCAGTATGTCTGGCAGCATCCATGGACAGAATAGATTTCTGTTTTGTCCTAGTTTGATTTAGTTTTTGTGTACAGCCAATATACTGGCCAGGATTTTGTCAGTCTTTGGCATCATTACGTCTCTGAAAATTACTTGTGAAGTTCTCAAATGCATAGTTAATCACAGAAATCCAAAAGTTGTTGCTGGTGATTCTGAACTTTGTCACTGGGTGTATTGTTGAAGTCCATGCAAATATCTGAACTGATGTGAAATTGCCCCTGTAAGCTGCAAATTTCACTGTAAATACTCATTAAAACATTGTAGAGTGTTAAATGAGATGATAACATAGTAAGTTCATAACTACTGCTGAAAAATATCTTTGGTTATGAAAACTTAATTATACATTTTCAGAATAATAAAGTTTGCCATAATAATATCACAACTTTTTCATCATCACTAGATCAAAATTGTAAAACCTAATAGTTTTTCGGTTATAGCTCATCAGATAGACAGCAGTGGCTCACCACCACCCTCTTGAAGGGCATTAAGAATGGGTCATAAATGCTGGCCTTACCAGCAATATATGGCAGTCCAACACCCACAAATTTGTGTATGTGTATAAGCAAAGAGAAACTTACTGAATGTTTTGAAGCAAATATTGAAGACAGCTCAACTATTCCTGCAGTGCTAATTTTGACTGCACATGTCAATACAACACTAAATTTTTTTTCCATCAATGTGCAGCATTTTGGGGAAAAACTTCATGCAAGTTAATGTTAGAATCATAAAAGGAAAAAAGTTGTTTAGGCCTGAAAACAAGCTCAGTTAACCTGTGCCTCTTTGCTTCAGATGTAATCATCACACAAATTTTTTAATGCCTGCTTAGTCAATTGGTCGTTGTGTCCAGCCAGCTAAGTGGCTGTATATCTGAGCAGGAAATGCAAAATTGTGTGAGGGGAGGTGGGAGCTTAACAGTAATGTGACTGGATTAGTAATCATGGAGACATGAGTTCAAACCCCACCATACCATCTGGTGCAGTAATGATTGAAACTATCATCAAAACCTTTCTTGTTCATTCTGGTCATTTATGAAAGGAAACCTGCTGTCTTTAGCAGGCCTACATATGACTGCAAATCCACACAATGTGGTTGACTTTTAACTACCCTCGGTCGTAGCCCAGTGAAAAAAAACTGTCCTTAATCACATTATAACAGGCTGAAACTCTTAAAACGAAAGAGGGTAAGCCTTTTAGCCAAATCCCATGCTGGACATCATTTTAGCAGTCAGTTTGGTGAAGTAAAACATCACAAGGAATAGGCGCCAATGGTTTCTGATGCAGCATAGGATCACAGAATTGTTTGGGTGGAGATAAGGCCATTCAGTCTATTATGCCTGCACCAGTTCTATTACCCAGTGCCAATCTCCCATATCCCTGCACACCCTTCCAAGCAAGTAATCATCCAATGCCCCCTTGAATGCCTCAGTTGAACCTGCATTCACCACATTTCTAGGCAGTGTATTCCACACAACATACACGCGCTGAGTGTCAAAAGTTTTATTTTAACAAGTTTTCAAATATTTTTCACCCTGACATCATTGGCACTTCATCACTTTAAATCTATGCCCTCTTTTTCTTTTATCTTTTGAGAGGGAACAGCTTCACTCTATTGACTCTGCCCAGCCCACTCATGACTTTGAAAACCTGTATCAAATCTCCTCTCAGCCTTCTCATCAAGTCCTGATTTCTTCAATCTATCCTCATAACTGAAATTTCTCATTCCTGAAACCATTCTTGTAAATCACTTTTACACTCTCCCCAATGCATTCACATCTTTCCGATAACATGACTCCCACAATGGTACACAATTCTCCAGATGATGTCGAATAAATGCCTTATACAAGTTCAACATCATCTCCCTGCTCTGCTACTCTATGTTCCTATTAATAAAAAGATGGTTGTGAAAGAAGAGCAAGGAGATACTTGATCCACAGATGACAGGGAGACAATTGGAACATGTAGACATGCAAGTCTGTACCAGCAGTGTCATCTAAAGACCTGGATGCAGTGCTGCAAGAAGGTCAGAGCCGCTACGAGTCGTCAATGTCAGCAAATGCATCTTCAAATGCCATTTTCCACCAAGTGCATTCCTAGCCTCACACACATCCTAATTCACCACTCACTTATCAACAATCTCTCATACACAGCTCATACCTTAAGTTCATAGTTTCACCTCACCCTTCCAACACGCACACATAACTTGTTCTATTGCAAACCTCACATTCTCACAAGTCACACTGTAGCACTGAACTTCTTGGCACTGACACATTTCACTCTCGCTCTTGCAGGACAAGCTGATGCATAACTGGAAGCAGCAGTAGCCAACCAGAAGGGGGCAGGCATGAGCAGATGTCCTCAGCCAAAAGGTGGATCTGGCACTTACTGTTATTTTGGATGTAGAAACCCAAACAAGCAGACAAAACATGTCCAGAAAACCTAACCACTCTTCCCTACATCAAAGACATCGTGGAAATGACTGCCAGACCTTTTGGCACCATGGCAGCCCACAAACCTACTAACACACTAAAACAGCAGCTAATGAACTTGAAAGACCCTATACAGACAACCAGCAAAACTAATGTCATTTACAAAATACCATGCAGGGACTGTAACAAACACTACACTGGACAAACAGGCAGAAAAGTAGCCACCAGGACACATGAACACCAACTAGCCACAAAAAGACATGACCCTCTCTCACTAGTATCCTCACATATGGATGAGGAAGGACACCACTTCGACTGGGACAACACATCCATCCTAGGACAAGCCAAACAAAGACACGCATGAGAATTCCTAGAAGCATAGGATTCCAACAGGAACTCTATCAACAAACACATTGAGTTAGACCCCATCTACCATCCCCTGAGAAAAGGAAGGAAGTGACCTCACCACAGAAAATAACATTACCACAGGAAATGAGATCACCAATCCAAAGAAACCCAAACATATAAATAGAAAGCAGGTATTTTCAGCTTGCTTCGCCTGAGGCCCACTGAAAATGTTACCTAGTAGGGTAACGATATGTCTGGAAATGAACCTTCCAGTTCAGCGAGCAAACCTACATCCAAAACTTCAACCTGAGCTACAAATCTTCTCAAAACTTGCTACTTCATATTATTGGAACAGCCGTGATTAAAACCATGACCAGCAGCGCCACTGAAAGCATTGAAAATTATAGTATGTTCCCAATTACTCCCACCAGTATCACACAGTCTCTTCCGATTTACAGGCTGCAGTTAATGTAAGCATGCATCTCTTGTTATCTCTTCCTTTCTCTTCCCTTTACCGTAACTCTACTTTTCTGCCTTTCTTCTTTCAAAAACCCAAGAAGTGTAACTTGGCCAGTCAGTGGTGAGACTGATGATGATGAAACCTGTACTTTAGAGCTTAGTGTAGAGATGAGATCTGCACAATGGTGAGTCATTTGGAATAAGTGGCCTTCAGCTGCAACAGGAGAAAGATGGCACAGAAATGAGCTTGCCAGAATTTGCAGTCGTGCCTGAGTTCTGCTCAGAGGATGCAGATGAGGCCCCTGATGAGGTGGCATTCAGGAAAAGGCTGGTGACTATGAAAGACAAATGTTTAGTATAGTAGCAGACCAGCTAGAATGCTCTGTCCCTGTCAAAGAACATGGACTCACAACTCTTTTAAACAACTGCAATGTGTTGTCATCCTCAAACCTGAAATAAGCAGAGCTTTGATAGTCCCTCCCCTTCCTCGACCTTTCCATCTCTATCTCGGGCGACCGACTCAACACAGACATCTACTATAAACCGACTGACTCCCACAGCTACCTGGACTACACCTCCTCCCACCCTGCCCCCTGCAAAAACTCCATCCCATATTCCCAATTCCTTCGTCTCTGCCGCATCTGCTCCCAGGAGGACCAGTTCCAACACCGCACAGCCCAGATGGCCTCCTTCTTCAAGGAACGCAGATTCCCCCCAGACGTGATCGACGATGCCCTCCACCGCATCTCCTCCACTTCCCGCTCCTCCGCCCTTGAGCCCCGCTCCTCCAACCGCCACCAAGACAGAACCCCACTGGTTCTCACCTACCACCCCACCAACCTCCGCATACAACGTATCATCCGCCATCATTTCCGCCACCTCCAAACGGACCCCACCACCAAGGATATATTTCCCTCCCCTCCCCTATCAGCGTTCCGCAAGGACCACTCCCTTCGTGACTCCCTCGTCAGATCCACACCCCCCACCAACCCAACCTCCACCCCCGGCACCTTCCCCTGCAACCGCAGGAAATGTAAAACTTGCGCCCACACCTCCACACTCACTTCCCTCCAAGGCCCCAAGGGATCCTTCCATATCCGCCACAAGTTCACCTGTACCTCCACACACATCATCTATTGCATCCGTTGCACCCGATGTGGCCTCCTCTATATTGGGGAGACAGGCCGCTTACTTGCGGAACGCTTCAGAGAACACCTCTGGGCCGCCCGGACCAACCAACCCAACCACCCCGTGGCTCAACACTTTAACTCTCCCTCCCACTCCACCGAGGACATGCAGGTCCTTGGACTCCGCCACCGGCAGAACATAACAACACGACGGCTGGAGGAGGAGCGCCTCATCTTCCGCCTGGGAACCCTCCAACCACAAGGTATGAATTCAGATTTCTCCAGTTTCCTCATTTCCCCTCCCCCCACCTTGTCTCAGTCGGTTCCCTCAACTCAGCACCGCCCTCCTAACCTGCAATCTCCTTCCTGACCTCTCCGCCCCCACCCCACTCCGGCCTATCACCCTCACCTTGACCTCCTTCCACCTATCCCACCTCCATCGCCCCTCCCCCTAGTCCCTCCTCCCTACCTTTTATCTTAGCCTGCTTGGCTACTCTCTCTCATTCCTGATGAAGGGCTTATGCTTGAAACGTCGAATTCCCTATTCCTGAGATGCTGCCTGGCCTGCTGTGCTTTGACCAGCAACACATTTTCAGCTATTCCCTGATCTTACCTTGATCATCACTATTGAATGAATCTAGATAACTTTGTGATCAATATGATCTTTATAATATCCAGGTACAACCACATGGTTAGTTTTGAATATGGGTGAAATGAATGGCAAAATGAGATGGGACAAACAACCTTTCACATCTGTAACTATCTTACATTCTTGTGATATCTTATTGGCTATTCATCACAATGACATGTTTTTCCCATGCAGTACATTGGAACAAATTGTATGCTATGATTGGAGTTTTCTGAAGGATCATGCAGCATCACAATAGGCCAGATCTACAGATGTATATGAACCTTTCTGTCACTATTTCTATTCCAAGTTTGACTCTGTGCTGTTACTAAACCATCCACTGCAGGTATGTGGAAACCATTGGGTGATCACAGAACACTCTCATACATCCCAACCTGCTTACACTCCTTTGGCCATCATCTTCTTGTTCTTCATATTCCTAAAAGAGCAATTCCAATGGGAAATAAATTAATGCGGGTAATAGTTCTGCACATGAAAGGAATTGGACAGTGTACGTCTTACAAGAATGTAAGTGCCAAAATTTTGTTTAAAAGTAGGAAAACCAGACAGACTCAGCCTCAAAACCAGTGCAATAATCTTTTATTTTGGCCGTATAAATTTAATGATCAATGTGCTCAACTTGATTGGTATCCAATTAACGTGATCTTAAATGGCATAAGGACTGGAAAATAATAATAGACAGCATTAAAAAGATACTTTTAAATCATTGACATCTAATTTGCAAGGCCACTGCCTGATCTAAATTCAAGCTTCCTCCACCCATTCATTTAGCAACTGGTAAAGTACTTCCTTGTGACATGTCCCCATAATGCCTGTGCATAATGTCTGTAAGATGGATGCATGGACTGACAGAGATGAAAGAATTGACTTTGATGTCCCCAGGTGCACAAATTACTTGTTATGGAAGTGTTCTTGTATTCATAATTTTTAAATAAAAAAACCTCCTTGTACTCTTCATTTCTGATGCAAATGGAATTTGCAAAGCTGTGCAAGGTGTCTAAATGATTAATGAAATTCATAGCAGGATTTGCAGCTCGAAGTGATGATGAGATTTTTTTTGCCTTAAGACATTTTATGCCATCTGGCCACTTGTTATTAAGGGAAAAAAATGGATTAAGTACTCAGATACAATCCTATAATTGAGCATTAAGTCACCATGCCATTTGTTCATATGCAAAGGCACTCAGAAAGTTGTAAAGCCATATGTTACTGTGAAGAAAAAAATGGTTTTATATTCCTGTTGCAGCTGCCCATTGGTGAATGTGACAAAATGGCTGCTTGTGTTTTTTTTAGCTGACACAAGACTGTTGAAGAAAACTGTAGCTGATGCAGCATTTCACATAGCCCAAAATCACTGGCCTTCACAAACTGATAACAAAATGCCTCTGAGAATCACAATAGAGTCATAGTAATTGTGGTCCTGTTTGCCGAGCTGGGAATTTGTATTGCAGACGTTTCATCCACTGTCTAGGTGACATCCTCAGTGCTTAGTTAAAAATCACACAACACCAGGTTATAGTCCAACAGGTTTAATTGGAAGCACACTAGCTTTCGGAGCGACGCTCCTTCATCAGGTGATCGGAGCGTCGCTCCGAAAGCTAGTGTGCTTCCAATTAAACCTGTTGGACTATAACCTGGTGTTGTGTGATTTTTAACTTTGTACACCCCTGTGCAACACCGGCATCTTCAAGTCCTCAGTGCTTGGGAGCCTCCTGTGAAGCGCTTCTGTGATCTTTCCTCCGGCATTTATAGTGGTTTGAATCTGCCACTTCCGGTTGTCAGTTCCAGCTGTCCGTTGCAGTGGTCGGTATATTGGGTCCAGGTCAATGGGCTTATTGATTGAATCTGTGGATGAGTGCCATGCCTCTAGGAATTCCCTGGCTGTTATTATAGGATACTACTATTATAGGACAAGCCAAACAGAACAGCCAGGGAATTCCTAGAGGCATGGCACTCATCCATAGATTCAATCAATAAGCACATCGACCTGGACCCAATATACCGGCCACTGCAATGGACAGCTGGAACTGACAACCGGAAGCGGCAGATACAAATCACTATAAATGCCGGAGGAAAGATCACAGAAGTGCTTCACAGGAGGCTCCCAAGCACTGAGGATGTCACCTAGACAGGGGACAAAATGTCTGCAACACAAATTCCCAGCTCGGCGAACAGAATCACAACAATGAACACCCGAGCTACAAATCTTCTCACAAACTTTGAGAGTCTTAGTAAGTTAGGGCTAGAATGCAGACAGTAAGACTCACCTTTTTTTGACAACAGTACCTTCGATAGAAACTGTCTGATTTGAAATTTCCTATTCTAATATGAAATGGAAAGGGGAAGTTTGACCCACTTAAATGAGGCCTTTTAAATAACTATAATTATGTATGAGAGTAGACACATCCATCCAATAATAATAATTAAAATGTATTAGACAATGGGCAGTTTAATTAGATTTCAGTAGGCACTCAGTCTTGGATGCAGAGACTGACAAACACCCTTGGAAAATTTTAATAAGGACCTGGTATCAGCTAGTTCAAAGTTTGTAATTTAGTACAAACTAGAGGAAAAGTCTGATCCCAAAATAATCAACTTTTAGGTAACTGTTACTACATATGAAATACACCCATATGGGTATGTTAAAATTATAAATTCAACTGAAAAATAACATTAAGGGATTCAGCTGAATTTTCTTTAAGTAAATAGTTATAGTCAGTATAGAGAAGCTTCTGCTCTGTTAGCAGGACGATCAGAACAGCAAAAACATATAAACAAGGTAATCTCGTAAGAGTACCAAGAGACAAATAACATAGCAATAGTGCTGAAACATTTCTGAAACAGGGTCACAATGACCTCAAGAGAATAATCATAAGGTGCATGGATAGGGTAAATAGACAAGGCCTTTTCCCTGGGGTGGGGGAGTATAGAACTAGAGAGTGTAGGCTTAGGGTGAGAAGGGAAAGATATAAAAGGGACCTAAGGGGCAACTTTTTCACACAGAGGATGGTGTGTATATGGAACGAGCTGCCATAGGAAGTGGTGGAGGCTGGAACAATTACAACATTTAAAAGGCATCTGGATGGGTATATGAATAGGAAGGATTTTGAGGGAAATGAGCCAAGTGCTGACAAATGGGATTAGATTAACTTAGGATATCTGGTTGGCGTGGATGTGTTGGACCAAAGGGCATGTCTCCATGCTGTACATCTCTATGACTGTAAACAATTATGGCTTCACAATCTACCAAACAGCTTAAAGAACAGGGAAGAATGGTAGAGAAAAGTGATAAGAAAAGGGACAGAAAGAGGTCATGTCTCCTAGAACCTTACAGGAATTCAAATGATTTGATAAAACATTGAAATTGATTGAATTTCATTCCCAACAAGGGGATTTGAATAGGAGCTATCTTATTTAGTAAAACTATTCACATTGGCACCAGAATATGGTGACTATTAGAGGTTTCACTATATTTTACTGTATTATTCACTGTAAAATGCAAATGATAATAAATAAATCACTCATTAAAGTAATGAGAATATGGTGTATCCTGGTATCAAACTTCTGTTTGTAACCATCTTACAGCACGTAAATAGAAGAGGTTATAAATGGCAGCTGTTAGACAGAGAGACTGTGTTTGCTTGACCTTTAAAAGTCGGGTAAGAGGGAAGCTGCTCCCGAACCTGTCAGCTTTGTCTCAGAATTGTAATATTAGGTGTAACTATGAATACCTTTACAAGTAGGGTTGGAGAGTTTGAGGTTGGGGCTAATTTCCCTGGAGCATTGGAGGCTGAAAGGTGACCTTATAGAGGTTTAGAAAATCATGAGGCGCATGGATAGGATAAATAGACAAGGTCTTTTCCCTGGGGTGGGGGAGTCCAAATCTAAAGGGCACAGGTTTAAGGTGAGAGGTGAAAGATTTGAAAGGGACATAAGGGGCAACTTTTTCATGCAGAAGGTGGTGCATGTATGGAATGAGCTGCCAGAGGAAATGGTGAAGACTGGTACAATTACAACATTTGAAAGGCATCTGGATGGGTATATGAGTAGGAAAGGTTTAGAGGGATAAGGGCAAAATGCCAGCAAATGGAACCAGATTAGGTTAGGATATCTGGTTGGCATGGATGAGTTGGACCGAAGGGTCTGTTTCTGTGCTGTGCATCTCTATGACTCTATTGGTAGAAATTAACATCCTTTCTAATTTTATGTACTAAGATTAGTGAGGATTATAAATTGCATAACAGACTTTTAAAAGTCTTTAGTAATAAACAAACATATAATGCAGCTGGCAGATATCAGGGAAAGGTGACAATAGTCAGTATTGGAATATGGTCAATAAGATGTATTGCAAGAGCCCATGTACAGGCGATAGGGAACCTGGCAAACATCACAAGATGATGGGAGGACCTAGGATTGACCAGAATGTTGTCCATTATTGATTGTGTATTCACAGGATTAGATGTGTAGGTTAGGAGTCACATGGCAGGCGCTGGTGTTGCATGTAACGATTGTAATGCGGTATGTATAAATACCCTGTACTTTATTGGGAAATGGAGAGTGTCCTAGAGACCTCTCCCACACTTTGTTGTTGAAGACTTCTGAATAAAGATTGAGTTGTGCTGCTGAACACAAAACTCAACACTCCTCTTTAGAATCCTTTTCCAAAAAATTATTTCCTCTGTCTAAAATATGAAACACTTAAAATACGACACTTACATTTTGGACATTATTTCTGTTATTACAATGTGCTTGCAATACATAATTGTGTCCTTAAATTGATTTGATCACCATACATCAGATGAGCAACTATTAACAATGTTGAGTGAGTAATCTGTATTTGGGAACTGCAATTGACCCAAGATCCATTGTTTATTCATTGTAAAGTTTCACATTTTCAGGATCTTTTGAGTGAAAAAATACTTGAACATTTCGAGACTGAATGACCTAACATTTCACTTTAAGATTATGCACTCCTTGATCTCGATTTTCTCTTCAGAGGAAATAGTTTCCTGTATGTACTTAGCTGAAACCTTTTATCACTTATGAGGACCCCAATTAAATGACTCTTCTATCTAATCTCAAGATCAAACAACACATAATGGACCTTGAAGGAATTATAAAATTACATGAGTTAAGTCTATGATTGGTATTCACTTCTTAATGTTTCTGCTCTCATTAATACCAAAAAAAAAGCAAATCATTTTCAGCTTTAAAGAAATAAAATTGAATAATTCAAAATAACTTGCCATTGAATCATCTGAAATTCTATCAGTAGGAGAGGACTGATTAGTAATGCAGGGCCATAATGATCTATTGTACTAAGAGCATTATAAGTAGTTGTAAAACATGCACCTCATTAGCATTTACCAACCTATTCTGCAACTCATTGGGGAATACTCTTAGTGGATACGCTTCAGCACAGGAAAAGCTGACTGGAATGAATTTCACAGATGCTGCGTAAGAAAACAATTTCTGGTGTGCTTGATAATGAGCATAGGTGAGCCCTGAGTCCCTGAAGTCAGCACATATCAATTTATTGAAGAAACAAGCTAACCTTAATGAGCATGGATTTGTAAAAAAAATGTATAACTTGAGGATTGGACAATAAAGTTAAATCATAAACTACTGTTTGCTTTTCAATTTAACGCAGTTGTGGTTGAACCTTAACCACAAATGTTGCAGCACTTCTTAAAGAACTGATTGCCATCACATTATCCTTTGGAACCTAGAGGTTTACAACACAGAAAGAGCCCATTGGCAGGTTGTGTCTTTGCTATATAACACAAAAACAAACCAGACAGTTCTATTGTCTCACCATAGCCCTGTGTTTTGGTTCTAGTTCAAACATTTATCCAAGATTCCTGTAGAAGATACAGTATTCTTTGCCTCAATCTTTCCCAAAGTTGCCTGAATGCTAATACTTTTAATGTCTTCATATTACACACCACATTGCTGGTTGATCACCTTTTCACTTCAATCACCACTTGGTCAGTGGTTTTGCAGTTCCTCATTTATCTGGATTGGAAATCGACACTGATACTTGCTGGCTTGCCTGCATTAGTGGCAGGGTGGAAGCTAATAGGGGTGTGAGTGATGTGGGAATCTGCTAACTGGTCATAACCATAATGCATCTCTCCATTGCACTGGCAAGGCACTCTAGAATCACAGACTGGCATTACAAGGCTCACTGCCAACGAACATTAACAAGCCACAGCAAGGAGTTTTTGTGCACAGGGGCAGGCATTCAGCTCACAGATTGGACCAAGCTGCATTTCAGGACTGTTTACCTTTCTCTTAACACTTGCTTATCTAATTCAAATCTACATATTCACACTTTTCATGCCTTACCTTATTGTGTCATGCCAATCTGCACAGTCACACAACCAGGCAGCCTGCCTTGCTGCTCAGCTGTCCTCAGCAAAGCGGGTGGATCTCTTGCTGTGTGCTCTGTCAATCTCACACCCACTCCAAGAATCAGGAGCTTATGCAGAAAACACATGGCATATGCAGCACATAGGCAGCCATGTTTCAAAGCCTTAATGAATAAGCTTTACTGAAGCCCATGGAAGAATGGTCAGTCAAGGGGTGCTGGGTCAGTAAATCAAATGCAGATTCTGATACCAGCCCAGAGAATTGGCCATGGCCAGCTGTCCACTCAGGCTGATTTTGGTCAGGGGATCCATGCATCTACAATTCAGGGAGTGGATCAAGGTTAGTCCTGTGGCTCCATAGCAGACAATATAGGGAATGTACAGCCACCAGTCAGGGCTCTGGGCTGTACTTGTCCAGGGCTGTCCAATTGGATCAGGCCTCCCTCTTGGAGACCAAGGAGATAGGCTGCTCCTTATTCTTTTGTCGCTCCTCCTGGGGTGTTTTTGTATCCTGTCAGTTTGCTTCAACTCTGCCTCTGATATGGGTGGTGGGTAACACACAGTAGCTCACTCCGGCACCCAGAGCATCTCAGAAGAAAATGCATTCACCTCTTCTGCTGTGTCCGTTTCAGATTCTGAGGTATGTTCAACACTTGAGTTTGCAGCTTTCATATGGTCCATGTGCTTCTTCAGAACTGTCACACCTACCCAAATCTTATACATGACTGGACCTGACCTCACGTCAACCACGCCTCTTACTCATGCAGGGCTACTCCCATGAGTCCTACATGAAGCTTGGCCCCTGAAATGAACTTTCTCTCTCACTTATAGAACCTTGTGTCCAGTATTGGCATTCCTGATGCTATTTCACCCTCCCCCTGTTCAGGTTCAGGAAGATCAGGTTTAACCTGATGTGGAGTCTTCTTCCCATTAGCAACTCTGCTGGAGCTATCCTTGCAGTTGCATGAGGGATAGTCCTATAATGTAGTAGAAACCGGGGCAGTTTGGTGTCTGGTGAACCTGTCGGCTGTTTCTTTGAGCCTGCCTTCAAAGTTTGGACTGCTCTTTCTCCCAGACCATTGGATGATGGATGGTATGGAGCTGTCCTTATACAATTGATACCATTCAACTTTAGGAAATACTCAACTTCCCTACTTGTAAACAATGGTGATTTATCTATGACTAACATTTCCTCAAGTCCGTGTATTGCAAAAGATGCACACAGTTTTCTTGGCATCCCAGCGTTTGATGAATTGACTCTATGCATGTTCAGCTATTTGAGTGGGTGTCCATAATGACTAAGAACACTGAGCCCATAAAGGGCCAGCATAGCTGATGTGTAACCGAGTCCAGGGTTTACCAGGCCATTCCCAAGAATGTGGAAAGCTGCTGGCTCCAAATTTTGTCTGTGCTGGCACGCTGGGCACTGCCCACCAATGCAGCTATGTCTGTATCCAATCCTAGCCACTGGCCAACATCTTCATTTTGGAAACTCCAGGATGACCCTGGTGGAGTTCAGGCAGTATCTGGTAACGACTTTTACTTGGGACAAGCAGTCTCGCTTCCCATAATAATATGCTGTCTTCTGCTTTGATCTGATCTTTCCAGGTTCAAAAGGCTTTCAATTCTGGTTGTGATGGACCTTTAGTTTCCTCCCATCACCACGAGCTGTTACAGTTTTACCAGAACTAGATGCACTTGGGGAGGCATCGCATGTCAACATCAGATCTCACTTGGGATCATGGTGTGCCAACACCTTAGAGGATGATAGCTGCTTCATCACTTCACTGACCACTATTGTTTAGGCTGTGCAACCATTTCCAAGGCTGACTTTTATTTCAGGGTTGATGCAAAAGTGCCAGGATGGAGGCCAGATTACATACAAAGTTTTTGTAATAATTCACCAGTTCTAGGAAAGACCTAAACTCTGGTACAGACATGGGAACCAGGACATCTTTGATTGCCCTCACTTTATCTTCCACCTAGTGTAACCCACCCTTGTTGGCTTCGTAGCCCAGGTATGTCACTTGGGGGTGCCTGAAATGCACATTATTCCCTTCTAAGGCATACACCTGCCTGGGAGAAATGTCTAAGTGCTCTGTATTAGTTTTCCCTGTTACTATGTTATGGACCAGATCAATCCCCTCAAAGTATTTTACGAAGGTAGCCTAGACCCTAACGTTTTCTTATTTTAAAGGCAGATGTGAAGTGGGTGTTCCAGGTGTGATGCATCTAGTCAAACCACTTAGCTTTAAGAAAAACACTACAGTTAAAACACAAAGGAAAGCTGAATTTAGAATAACTTAATTGTTAGAAAACTTAACTGACCCAATACAGTAACTATTACTTATTAACTGTTCCAATACAGTAACATCCCATAAACATATCCCATGGCAAAAAGGTAAATTCAAACACAGATTCTTACAGGCAGGAGGGAATAACATCCAGAGAGAGATTTTAGAGAAGGACAGTCAGGAATTCTTTACTGAAACTTGGAACACTTCTGGTCTCAAACCATCTTGTGTTTGCCACAGCTAAAAATACTCAAAAGTAACCTGAACTGGTAGAACTGGACCACTCCACTTCCATTGGTAAACTGTTACTCCCTATACTCTTTGGCATGACTTCTGTTCAAAAAAACCAAAGATAAAATAACCTTTTTAAAGTGACAGCATTGTCACAATTAGCACATCATTGAGATAAATGGCAACCAGGATAGACCTTGTTCTCCTTTGTCCACTGAAAAATGACACAGGCTGATGAAACCCCAAATGGCAGTCTTATATGTTGGTACAAACCCTTACAGGTATTAATTGTAGCATACTTCTGGGAATCCTTATCTATCCACAATGGCTCATGTCCAGTTTTGTGAAGGACAGATCCCCCTGCCAGTTTTGTGTGTAAGTCCTCTTTGTGAGGGAGATGGTATATAGAGGAACCTTGATTATCCAAATAAAGATTATTCGAATTTCAGATTACCTGAAGAAGATCTCAAGGTCCCACAAAAATGTTACATCAGAGACGAAAGTGTATTCGATTTACCTGTATTGAAGAACATGTGAAAATGCTGGCAAAAACATAGAAATACAATCACTTAGAGTCATAGAGTCATATACAGCATGGAAACAGACCCTGTGGTCCAACCCATCCATGCTGACCAGATATCCCAACCCATTCTAGTCCCCCTGCCAGCATCCAGCCCCATATCCCTCCAAACCCTTCCTATACATATACCCATCCAAATGCCTCTTAAATGTTGCAATTGTACCAGCCTCCACCACTTCCTCTGCCAGAATTGCATGCAATATTCCAACAGTGGCCTAACCAATGTCCTGTACAGCCGCAACATGACCTCCCAACTCCTGTACTCAATATCTGACCAATAAAGGAAAACATACCAAATGCTTTCTTCACTATCCTATCTACCTGTGACTCCACTTTCAAGATGCTATGAACCTGCACACCTAGGTCTTTTTGTTCAGCAACACTCCCTAGGACCTTACCATTTAGTGCATATGTCCTGCTAAGATTTGCTTTCCCAAATGCAGCACCTCCCATTTATCTGAACTAAACTCCATCTGCCACTTCTCAGCCCATTGGCCCATCTGGTCCAGATCCTGTTGTAATCTGAGGTAACCCTCTTCGCTGTCCACTACACCTCCAATTTTGGTGTCATCTGCAAACATACTTACTGTACCTTATATGCTCGCATCCAAATCATTTAGTAGAGGACCCAGCACCGTTTCTTGTGGCACTCCACTGGTCACAATCCTCCAGTTTGAAAAACAACCCTCCACCACCACCCTCTGTCTTCTACCTTTGAGTCAGTTCTGTGTCCAAATGGCTAGTTCTCCCTGTATTCCGTGAGATCTAACCTTACTAATCAGTCTCCTATGGGGAACCTTGTCGAACACCTTACTGAAGTCCATATAGATCACATCTACCGCTCTGCCCTCATAAATCCTCAAAAAACTCAATCAAGTTTGTGAGACATGATTTCCCACACACAAAGCTATGTTGACTATCCCTAATCAGTCCTTGCCTTTCCAAATACACGTACATCCTGTCCTTCAGGATTCCCTCCAACAACTTGCCCACCACTGACGTCTATACTTCCCTTGCTTGTCCTTACCACCCTTCTTGAATAGTGGCACCACGTTAGCCCAACCCCCAGTCTTCCGGCACATCATCTGTGACTATCGATGATACAAATATCTCAGCAAGAGGCCCAGAAATCACTTCTCTAGCTTCCCACAGAGTTCTAGGGAACACCTGATCAGGTCCTGGGGATTTATCCACCTTTACTCATTTCAAGACATCCAGCACTTCCTCATTTGTAATATAGACATTTTCCAAGATGTCACCATCTATTTCCCTACAGTCTATATCTTCCATATCCTTTTCCACAGTAAATACTGATGCAAAACTCAAGCACCAGTGACTGGATTTTTTTTTAGGCAAGGATTAGTTACACAGTATTTTGCAAAAGTAAGTGTTTTACAATATTCCCATCACTTTACCGGGCTTTTCATGAAAAAAATGGCCAAGAACGTACACGCATGCGCGAGGTGGTGCTTCTGTCTGTTTATCGCAAGACTGAGTTCACAGAAACTGACAAATGTTCTTGTGATCGAAGAACTAGTTCGGGGGCCTTGTTTAATACTGTCATCATCACTCCTTGTCAAATGCTAACTACCGCTGCATTTTAAAATCGTTTTCTCATATTATCATTGCTTTATTTTGTTCATAATATGAAATCTGTGTCCTCTTCCACTCAATACATTTAAATTATAGATTTAAACAAATCCTCTGGTAGAACACAATGTTAGATCAGCATGGTGTCCCTTGATTAAGGTAAAATTGATTATCCGAATAATCAATTATTCCGAATGAAATAGTGTCAGCCCATCTCTTCCAGATAATCAAGATTCCTCTGTATATCCAGCTGTGAAAACCACTTTGCCATTTGTTTTAAAATCCCTACAAAGACAAACCAACCCATCGGGCTTCACATTTGGTATAACACCCCACAAACCAGACTGATTTGATGATTCCTTCACTTTCCATTCTTCTGATTTCTGTCTCTAATTTTGCCCGTAAGTCAAATGGCCTTGTAGAATTGTGGAATTGCTCCCTGGTCAACATGCAAGGTGGTCTAGTCTCCTTTGATAGACCCTAGATCTCCCTGGAAAATCTCCAAGTATTTAATTAGGACTTCACTCAGGCAGCCATTTTCTAATTGAAAAACATTGAGCCAATCAAGGTTTCCTCACCAATCTTTTTTAACCAGTTTCATCGCATCAGTTTTGGGTCACAGCCTTTTACTACAGTCAGTGGTAACTGAACCAGCTACTTCTCAAATGAGAGTGGAACCCAAGTTTTACCTTAATCTCTAAAAATTCCCTCGTCTAGCTGAGATCTTGCGCCAACTTAAAGCTTAGAGTAGAGAGTGAATTTTGTTAAAGACTGGTTCTGCAATCACCGAAACGGCCACGCTGGAATCAATGTCAATTAGAATGGGTGACTATTTAACTAGACGTTTATTTGATTGGTTTTGGTTTGGATGTTGCTAGGCAATTTAACTGTTTCAAACCAGCAATAAGTGGACTTTCCAGGGTGTGCACTCTCTTGGATACCCACTAGACCTAAACTGAGTTTTCTTACTCTATTTAGTTCGAGTGGGACTCTTTTGCTGTTTTGAGTCTGCATACCGACAACAAATACAGTGACTTGTTGGCCTGGATCCTGAACATGATGTTAACTATTGGGCTGAGGCTTGGTTTTGTTTTGGGGTTATGCTGTGGGCTGATCGAGAGTCCCTCTGTACAGGGTATGTCCTGAGTGAGGCTATGGAATCACAGTCACTCAGGTGGAGTTACCCAAGCTCAGTTGGACTGGCAACATGTACACTATCATTGTTACACCCTGTGTATTATACTTTTCACTTCCCGCGTTTTCCAATGATAAATCCAGTTATAGCGTCTGAACTCCAATTGGGCTTCAGCTGGTAGGCGCTTTTGCATGGTTACATCATTAATCCTTCATATCAAATGATCTCTCAAGCATCTCTTTCAGGGTTAAACCAAAGTCACATGCCTTTGTCAGTCAACTTGCTCAAGTCAAAAATCCCAATACAGAGTTCCCTGGTTAGTATTATAGAATCCTTACAATGTGGAAACAGGCCCTTCAGCCCAATCAGTCCACACTGATCGTTTGAATTGTAACTCACCCAGGCCCATTTCTCTTACCCTATTACTCTACATTTACCCCTAATTAATGCACCTAACCTACACTATGAACATTATGGACACTCTAGCACGACCAATTCATCTAACTTGCACATCTTTGGGTTGTGGGAGGAAACCGGAACACCTGAAGGAAATTCACGCAGACACAGGGAGAATGTGCAAACTCCACACAGACAATTGCTCTGTGTGGCAGTGACACTGTGTGGCAGTGGCGTTATGAGGCAGTGACACTAACCATTGATCCACCATGCCACTCCTGAGCCACTGGGGTTCTCGAACTGCCAAATAAAACAATAGCAACTCAGAATTAGAAGAGGCTTGGGGTCATAATATTTCTTAACTAAACAAAACAATTTTAGTACCTAGTGCTTCAGGAAAAGTTAGGCTCCTAACAACCGAAAAAACTGCAGGTCCACAGGCTGTCGGGAGAATTACTCATTGCTTTCCATCTGCCCCAATGTTATTTTCTGAGAAAAAAAAACACATTCTTTCCACATACTGGGCCCAGTCTTCGATGGCTGGATCCAAATAACGACATGATGCCAGAAATGCTTACTCTAACTCAAAGATGACTGTTGTGAGCAAGTTTCTTCAGGAGTGTGCTTTTCCCTCATTACCACTGAAATAACTCCATAGGGACAGGTATCCCATCACTAAGTTCCCTTTTATTTACTGGTGGAGAGTCTTTTATCCACCTCCCTCAGAGTCAGCTCTTCAAGTGACAGAACTTCTAACACTCTTGTTTTTTTTTTCTTTTTTTCTTCTTCTGTGTGCACGTGTGGGACACAGTGAAAGACACAAGGTGTACAAATCTTTATTCGGTTTCCACCACCAGGAAGAAAGGAAACACCCAAGTTGCCAGTGACAAGCAGTGCCCTTCACAAAAGGCAATGCTGTGTGATCAAATAGTGAAGGGGAGGGCAGGGATTAAATCAAAATAGAGTTGGCGGGGGAAATAATGCACTCCACTAGCACTCTTGTTTATTTTTGTTAGCCAGGGCTCCCTGATTGGACCAGATTAACAGTCAATCAGGGAACCCATATTCTATGAGGTCCACCTGGCTGACCTCTTTACAATTACTACATTCACCTATTTACTACTCACTCCCTTCATCACCAATGCACTGTGATAACAGACTGTACTAGGTAAAGGATGCAATGCAGTAACTCACTGAGACCACCCAAACAGCAGTGTACAAGCCCAATGAATTCTACCATCTCGAAGGATAAGTTCAACAGATGCATGACAAAACCATATCTGTAAGTTCCCTTCTGGGTCTCAAATCATCCTGAGTTGGAATTGTATTACTGTTTCTTTACTGTTGCTGGATCAAAATCCTGGAACACCCTCTAAATTTTTTTGTGTGTCCTTGTGCCCCAAGAACTGCTCAATTTAAGAAGAGAGCTCACTACCAATATCTCCAGGGCAATCATGGATGGGCAATAAATGATGCCTAGCCAGTGAAATATGCATCTGATGATTGATTAAAAAAAACACAACTCCATGCCCATAGTTCAGAAATCTAGGCATCAGTGAACTTTGCAACATAAACCCTGCTCTATTTTAAATAGATGATAGGAATAAAAATCTGGTCCAAAGAGCTTTGTTTGTTGCACAGGTCTGGGTACAAGTCCCACCCACTGCAGACGTGTGTCATGACATGTCTGAACAGGTTGATATAAAAATACTTGAATAGTTGGAGGTACCGTTGCAGGAAGTGTGCCAAAAGGAAGTGGTCCTATTTGGTACAGAACAAGGATGCCATCTATAAGGAAGAAGATCACAGACTCACAGCTTCCTCATAGCTATAAAAGAAGCTTGGGTGCTGGTGCCTGGTGGAAGATAAATTAGCTGGTGCAGTGACAATATCATGCTGTGGCACCTTTCACTTCCATGGGAATGGTTATTCTTTATTCAGACTATTGATCAGTCGATTGGAATGACTTGGTGGAAGGTGGTGTTGTGAAGTGGATAGCACTGAAGATTGGACACTTTTTGGGTAGTGAGGAATACGGACAAACACCACAAAGATCATTGTACCTGTCACTGTTGTCTCTCAATGAGCTTGAGTTCCTTATTTTGATTCTGCTGTAAACTTGAAATTCAGATAAAATTTATCCTCACTTCTATGAATTGTTAAATCTCAAAGGCAGCAGAAACCAACATTCCTACGCAGATTATTTCTATGAATTTCCAGACTTTGCTCCTTCTGTCATTTACAATTCGGCCATCTGAAGAAGTTAGGTAGATAACACACTTTTTCGGACTCCGCTAGAATTGCTTGGAGCAGCAGCAATGAAAAACAGATCCACTTTGGGAGGAAAGAATGAGGGGCTATTTGTCCCTCTGTCTGTGGTAAGAATGAGAGGATCACAAAGCAGAGCTCGGATGTTGCCATTGCATTGCAAATCACATTCATGCAACATTTCATTGGATTATCGTGGAATATCAAATCTCATTAACTCTGGTTTTAAAATATATTTTGGAATGTATCACCCTGAGAAATAAGCATTATTGCACTAGTTTAAGTGGAGTTGAAAAATGATTCACTTATTTTGATCCTGTATTACAATATTGACTGCACTCCAAAAAGCATTTCACTAGCTGCAACCTGTTTTGGGATGTTGTCAGGTTGTGAAAGGTATATAAATGCAATTGATTGCCCAATTATTTCTCCAATGTTGACAACTCTCCAATGTTTGCCTTCTTCACATACACTTAACAAGCTAGAAACTTAAAGTAGACATTTGGTTCACACAAAAGTTGGTTCTTGGGATGAAATGCCAATGTTTATAATTATTGCAACTTGATACAATAAATACTTGTCATTTCGGAAGTCTTCAGCATTGATCGCAATTGACAGTCCATTTCTGATTTGTAATTTGTTTTTTCAGCCAGTAGAGGGACCCCTCTCCTGCGTTTTAATTGCTGTCATCTGTCCCCTGGTGGTCACCAACCTAAACTTCAACATTAAACCAAAACAAAATTTGAAAATTGAGATTGGCTTTATACTTCAATGTCATGTTTGCCTGTCATTACTGGAAGTGAGAATTGCCAGAATAAGTAATATATATCCTGATCATCATCCTTTAGTCAGTTCATCCCAAATGTTCATTCATTTAAAACTAAGAATAAACAAAGGTGTACCATTTAACCTTAACAAGTTAGATGATTGAACTTTTTGATTGATTGATTTATTGTCATGTGTACCGAAGTACAGTGAAAAGCTTTGTTTACGAGCAGTACAGGCAGGTCATAGTAAGCAAGGATGTATAGATTAGACAGAGGCACATAGGTTACATTGCACAGGGCGTGCACAAGGCAAGTTCAGCGTTAGCAAGATCAGCATTATTTGAGACTAAAGAGTCCATTCATCTGTCTAATAATGGCAGGGAAGAAGCTGTTCTTGAAACTGCTGGTGCGTGTATTTAGGCTTTTGTATCCTCTGCCTAACAGAAGAGGTTGTAGGAGATCATTACCCAGGGTGCGATGGGTCTTTGATGATATTGGCAGCCTTTCCTCAGCAACAAGCCATGCAGATGGAGTCCATGGATGGAAGGTTGGCTCCTATGATGGTCGGGGCTGTGTACACAGCCATCTGTAGTTTCTTATGGTCCTGGGCAGAGCAGTTGCTGTACCAGGCCATTATGCACCTGTTAAAGTTGGTGAGGGACCTTATGGATATGCCACATTTCCTGAGCTGCCTAAGGAAGAAGAGGCGTTGTTGTGTCTTCTTAACCTGCACATCTCCGTGGGATAACCAGGACAGATTGTCGGATATTGTCACTCCGGGGAACTTGATGCTCTCCACCCTCTCTACCTCCGCTTCATTGAAATAGCTGGGGATGTGTTCTCCTCCTCTCTTTCTGAAATCAATGATCAGTTCTTTAGTTTTTCCAACGTTGAGACTGAGGTCATTACTGCACCACATCACAAAGCCCTCTACTTCCTATCTGTATTCTGACCCATCATTGTTTGATAGCCGCCCTACTACGGTGGTGTCATCAGCAAACTTGTCGATGGCATTCATTCAAAATTTGGCAACACAGTCGTGGGTGTACTGGAAATACAGTAATGGGCTGAGGATATAACTTTGGGGGGTGCTGCTCCAGTGTTGAGTGCTATCGTGGAGAAGGTGCAGTTGTCTATCTTCAATGATGACAGTGTGTGGGTCAGGAAGCTGAGGATCCAGTTGCAGAGGGAAATGCTGTGATCTCGGTCTCAGAGTTTTGAGATCAGGCTGGAGGGGATACTGGTATTGAAGGTGGGTGGTAGTCAATGAGCAGGAGTCTGACGTAGCTGTCCTCATTGCCCAGATGTTCCAGGGATGAGTGCAGGGCTAGGGATATGGCATCTGCAGAAGTGACTGAGGGAACAGGTGTGTCAGGGCAGGTGACACTGCGCCTGCTGGCATTCTGCTCGGACCGAGCATAGATAGAAAAAGGATCATTGAAAATATCTCAAAAGGGGCTAATTGGGCATGAATGAGGCTCCAACCAAAAGACTAACTTTTGCTTTCACATCCAGAACATCACTGATGTTGGTGTTTGATGGTCGATAATTTGGGGGATTTTTATGCAGCCGGGGTAGAAACTGCTTTGACTGTAGAATGGATGCCCAGATTGGAGCACATATCTCAGCGCCTGGCCACTAAGGGATGAGTCCAAGTTCTTGCTCCTCTAGAGTTGAAGTCAATGCGCTCTTCATCAGAAATTGCATTGTGTGAATGGAACCTGTTCCTTTTCAAAATCAGAGCTTGTTCCTGCGTAAGGAATATAGAGGGCTATAAACATCATGTGCTTTATTGAATGATACATAGTTCCTGACCATTGCTTACTGATCATTGCACCCCTTGGGAATTCAGCAATCACAATGGATGATTCTGCGTATCAGCTTCCTCACGGGTGGTTGATTCTTCACTGACTTTGTGTCAGTGACCTATTGCTTGGTCATGTACAGAGCAAATCGACAGATACACAAATGTTCTTCGAAGAAACTCAGAAGGATCGAATAAAAGTTAAAAGCAACAATGCACAGCATTGCCACGAGCAATGCAGTACAGAGCCTGAAGAAGGGTCACTGGATCTGCTTTCTCTCCTCAAATGCTGCCTGACCTGCTGAGTTTCTCCAGAAATTTCTGTTTTTGTGTTAGTGCAGAGCTCAGTATTGGGTTCTAATTCCCACTGCAACAAGTGACTTGGTGAAGTAACATGCTCCCAGTTGAAACGTAGATTCTTTCGAAACAACTGCTGTGTGAGATCCACTTATGCTCCTTGATTTCTGAAGACCTGCAGGCTTTAAGAGCTCCTGCTCCCTTGCCATCTCTTTACAGCCTTTCCAGATCTTTGCTGCCTTCCTCTTCACCTGGAACATTAAGTGTAAACCCAGCAGCAGTCCCATGTCAGTAATTTTGAACATGACTATTCAGAAAAATAATTGCTGCTCATTCCAGATGGCGAACTATTTTAGAGCTAGGCAGTAGCCAAATGGACCAAAAAACATCCATAAGAGGCCTAAAACAATTTAAATTAATCATGGTGAGGATGCCTTTAAACATTGTGTCAGACAACTCCATGCCATGATTTGCTGGCTTGGTTAAAAACGTACAGTGTCAGGCACACACACAGGCACCAAAGTTTGAAAATAGCCCTGATGTAGCCATTGGGGATGAGTAGTGAGTACTCAGTTTAACATGTCGTTGCACATTAGTGCTTTTTGAGCAGGGAATGTTGCAGTCTCAAATTTAGTGTTGTGCTGCATGGTTTGGATGATTTAAATATGTAAGGCATTATTTCAATTTCTAATTACAACATTTTTAAACTTCCTTCAGTTTTATCGTATTCGGCCTTTCTTTTCCAATCTGATCAAACAAATAGAAGCTAATACCTAACTTGCTGAAAATCTGGATTAGAAAACTCCCAGATTGCAGCTTATTGATTGGTTGCATGTTCTGAGAGAATGTGGTCTGTCTGTACATTTTGATTTTGGGGCATATTTCATGGATAATTATTAATAATTAAATATAGCAAAGTCAATTCGTAACAGCTGTCAATCATTGTACTATTGAAGGATGGTTCTTGTGCACATGTGAATATTTATTATTAAAAATCACTTAGTTATAAATGATTTGCTATGAAACCACAGATCTACGGTAGTTCAAGAAGCCACATCATCACTACATCAGAGCAGCTGGTTACTCAAAAAGGTATTCTGAATTTGATAAAAAAAAAGAAATGCAACTCTGCAACAAAGCTCTCAATTGTAAATCTTTGTCTCAATAATAGACTCAATTGTTTGAGAAGTTGCTTCTCAAGTCCTGCTGATAGTTCAGTGAGTAAACACATCACAAAGTATATGACTGATCTTTGTAGAGCGTGGAAAGCTGAGTAAATCCATTTGTCTGTACTCAGTTAACTGTCAGAGATGGGACTACAGGAAGAGTCTGAAATTCAATGTCTTTACAGGAAGAAAAACTGCCATCCTTACCTGGTCTGGCCTACAAGTGACTCCAGGCCCACAGCGATGTGATTGACTCTTAACTGCCCTCTGGACAATTAAGGATGAACAATGCCCAGTCAGTGATGCCCTCGTCCTGTGAATGAATGAAAGAAAATTGGCTTCAATGCTCTGGGAACAGTTAGAGGATGATTGAGCCTCAGTTCTATTTCCTGATAATTAACCTATGAACCACTACTGGAAAGTGCATGCATCTGAATACATGTTAGTCATACACTTTTATCAACTGAGAATCTGCCAATGGGTTTATCTGCAGGACGGGGAAGGATGGTGGCAGAGAAGTGATGGCAAGAAATGTACTAGATAGATAAATTGTCTTTCAAGAAGTCTTACCACACTCGGAGAACAGAGGTGAATGGCAATAGCTCAATGGTCAAGTCCTGAGCTCTTCAATGTAACTGATCAAAGTCTTCACAGATTGTCAGTTTCTCTGAAGAAGCACTTCACATTGCGCACTCCCCTTGATGATTTGGGCAATTTGCTAACTTGTCCTGGCTGGGCTAGTTGTTAAATCCAGATGAAAGATTAAGAAGTTTGTAGTTTGCTTTTTAAGTGCTCTAACTATTTACTCAACAGATCCAAGGGGATTCTCCTGCTCACTTTCCATCCAACCCTAGTGAAACAGAGTGGGATGATCACGGGACCTCAAGGAGAGGTCAATTTCAGGGGATTTAACTCTCCACCAGAACTTAATTCTTTTGTCTACACAAATTCTGCCCTGTGAGGATGGGAAAGTGTCTTATCAACAAAGTTGAATACCAAATGTGCCTGCCATTCACTACTTGAGGTCACATATTAAAAAAAAGGTGAGCAGAACAGAAGGATTTGGGAGTCCTTGCCCTTTAATCATAAAAGGTTGGTGTACAGGTTCAATGGGTAATAGGGAAGGCAAATGGTATGTTTATTTCAAAGAGAATGGAAGGTTTTGCAAAATGTAAAGGAGGCACTAGTCAGGCCATAGCTGGAATGCTGTGAACTGTTGTGGCCCCCTTATATGGAGGCAGTCCATAACAGGTCCCAGGTATGGAGGGCCCATGAAGAGAGGTTCAGCAGGTTCAGCCTGTACTCATTGCAATTTAGAAGAATAAACAACGACATTAATCAAGCATCTAAGATCCTTTGGGGGACTTGACAAAGTCAATAGAAAAAGGCATTTCCCCTTGTGGGTTAGTCTTGGACTAGAGGGCATAATCTCAGAATAAGGATCACACACTTAAGGTAGAGATAAAGAAGGATTTCTACTGTCAAAGGGTAGTGACTCTATCAAGTTCTTTACCTGAAAGGGCTGTCAAGGTTGGGCATTAAGTATATTCAAGGCTGAGAGAGACCGATTTTTAATCATTAAAGGAATCAAGTGTATGGGGAAAAGTGGAGTTGGGGGTTATGAGATCGAGCCTGATCTCATGGTCCTAAGGGCTGAATGGCCTACTTCTGTTCCTCTGTCTTATAGTCTTATATTGGCCTACTGCAAGTATCCCAGCAACCTTACATTAACTGTTTTACTAGGAGGTGGTTTAATCTTGAAAAATCACCATAGAAAACTGAAGGGCTAGCAATAGTCTTGAAAAAATAAGCAGTATAACTGAGATAAAAGTATTGCCAAAAGGAAGGACCACTGAAAGGCAATTTGTTACGCACACATATCTTTCAAATTCAGACATAATCCACCACAAATAAACTACTGATATGAAATGCACAGCGTACAATATAAAAACAAATAAACTATGCTTCTGAATTCTGTCAGTTGGACCTATTTGTAAGCTTTGGCTATATTCCTATTGACATTAATGGAAGGACACCAGTTAGGAAGAAATGAGAAAGTGCTGCACAGGCAGTGGATTTTTTTTTGGCACTGTAATCCTGTTAAATTGATTCAAACTGCTTTTGATTTTTATTCATGTGTAGTTAATTTAGAGGAAGAAAAGAGATTTGGAATATGATCTATTAATCAGATCTGTAGCATAGAGGATATAATTATGAGTTTGTAATTTATGTGTCTTTGATTATAATAAGCATGGGGGTGGAGGATGTTGACAGAAATTATAAACATGGAAATTATTGCTTGGTTTGTAAGGTGATGAAAGATTAGTAGAAGTAATTCTACTTTACAAAGGAGATACTTTGAATGGGTACATCTTGTACAGAATGTTCTCCCTGTTGAAGCTGCATGGTGCCAATTCTGCCAAATGGGACTGGGAATCAATTTGCTTCATCTCCTCTGCTTCAATGAAATATATGGTGCTTCAGGAAGTCAGCAACTTGTGGAGAAATGTTTTCCAAATAATGTGATAAAACAGAGGGCATGGCTTCACCTTACATAAGTTCACAGTTTGCAATAGTTAAGGTAAACTTCTCAAATTTGTCACCTTATGTCAGTTGTATTATTTCTGTTACTGTGCGGTGCATTAGCATCTTGAATTGAGTGTATTGATGGACGGTGATCAAAGGTAAATGCTTATCCTGCTCTTTTGGGCCAGATTGCATGTCAATTGCAGCCTCCATGATGGGGTCTGCACCCACTTTTCCATTGTTTCTCTCTAGCACAAGGAGTTGAATGAGGAAATTTGATCTCTTGAGGAGTGGTTGAGATGTGCTATGCCATCTTGCGCTCCTGCTACTTCAATATTATATAGAAACGAATGGCCCTCGCTACAAAACAAGTTAAAAAAAACCCTTCCATACGCTAACCCCTTCTGTCACTGCTGTGATAGTAATTTTGAAAAGTTGCCTTTCATAAACTTACTTATGCCAGGTCTGACTCAAAATACACAGAAGTTTGTGATTTAATTGTGCAGCTGCAGAACACGTCATAAGTTCATTGTTAATGACCGTAACAAGAACCTTTACTCCCATTTTTCACTAATCTTTATGAATTCATTTACAGGCAGGAAGGAGTTCTCAGATTAGTCCAAAACATTGGCAAGTCGACCATTTGGACTTTCTACCTTCATTGCATTTTTCTTCAAAAACCAATAGATAATGTTTGCTATATTTACTGAGACTGGGAATAACAGCCTCAGAATATTTCATAAACATGCCATCCAAACAATTTTTAAAAAATTACACCTTTATGATAACTGTTAGCATTTCAACCTATGCCAGTTATGTAATATTAGCCTTGTTCACTAGCCTTGGAGACTATCATTAATATTTCAAATCATCGGCAAGATGGAACTGTCAGACCTGTTAAAGCAGCAGTCAGGAGTGGAGTCTGACAGATATAAATTTCTCCTGTTCTTTAATGCATACAGACTTGGTACGACGTCTTGTTTTAATGAGTTGTCTTCGAGTTGTCCTTTCTAAAGTAAGGGGCAGTTTTGGTGAAATGGAAATTACTAATGACTGATTCTTATCATGTGAACTTTGCTGGGTATGCTAAAAAAAAGGATTTCTGCAAGTTCAGTGCTCAGACACCTATTGGACATTATTTTCATGGAGCAGTATTGGTGGTCTCCTTACACCCACTTTCATTGAGGTGATCTGGCTGGCACAGGTAGCAGTTTTCAGGATGGCACAGGAATTGAGACAGACCGTGTACAGCGCCTGCCAGCTACAGGACAGCAAATGCAGATGGCCAAAGTCTAAAGCAGGAGTACCTCCTTGGGGAATGGGTCCCCTAATGTCCTCTTCTCTGGAGGACCTGGTGCTATTTTATCTTGGCTCAAAACCTCTTCCATGTCAAATTGGGGTTGGGGGAGGAGGGGGTGCTTCAAGTTCAGTTCTAACTCATGGATTCAAATATGTAGACTGAATAGAGAATAACCTTTGCTCAGGGGTTCTGGCATGAAAAATCAAGGGTGGCATCCACAACCTTTCCAGGCCATGCTCAGAGTGACCAGATTCAGATTCTCTCTTCATAATGAGTTTAATAATGGGCAACGCACCAGCCATCTTGACTCTTTCTGGCCTATTATGGGTTGGTGTCCTCATGGTATGAGAGAGACAGATATTATCGGAGGTGAACATGAGTGGCACAGCTACTACGATGGTGTAGGTGGGCAGGTATCCCCAAATCAGAGATGAGGCAGTGCAGCGGGCCTGCAGGGTTAGTGACATTGGGGTTGTGGTGGGTGAGGCAAATGAGGCAAGATATTACAGGTAATAGTGAGGATAGTAGAGCATGAACCTTGGTGGGAGATAGACACAGTAGCAGAAAAAGAGTGAGTGTGAGGTATTGGAAATAAGATGCAGAGTGGGGAAGGATATTAATACTGATATTTTTCCAGCTGGCAACCTTAGACCAAGTAGGCATATGATGCTGTCATGTCCTACAATACTGGTCTTAGGGGAAGAGGATTTCCAATGCATACACTACCCCATACAGCAGGACATTGCCCACAAAATGGCCCACTGCGTGCCATGTCCAGACGTAAATTCAAGAAGCTCTGGTATGACAGTGTTTGACAAAGTGGCCTTTAAGTGTGGTGTACTTGCAAGAGATGTCAGCGAGAAGTATTCATTCAGTGGTTCCAGGAAAGGAAGATGGGGTAGAAATTGGAAGTAAGAGTTGCCATAAAGACGCGGTAGGTAACCTATAGGGCGAGAGTTGTAAAATAGGGTGAGAAAACTCACTAGACCTTTTGAGAATCTCCCCAAAAAACTCACCACAACTTGAACTTAGCCACAGAAACATAAGATTCAGTCCTAAATTTGAGAAGAGCTTCATTGGCTGTAAAGTACTTTGGTACATCCTGAGGTCATGACTATATAAGTAATTACTTTAGCAGCTTAACAATTCTCTAAAGAATCATTCCTAGTACACACTTCAACTTTTTTACCAAGATAAAATTGTATTTGACAAATTTAATAAAGCTATGTGCTGGAAGGGAACAGGACAGGATTTCAGCAGAGCTGCAAAGTCAACCATTTCGAAGTCATACTTACTTACTAACATTGGTGTCATCGATAGGACCAATATCCAAACGGTTTCTTGTCATATAACTCAGACACTGATCAGCGTATCTTTTGCCATTTTTAACATTTTTGCACTCATCTCTCATTTCTACTCTGTGTATATTGGTTTTGCGTTATTATTTTTCTCTTGTTTAGTAACTTATAAACCTGTTTAGATTAGATTCCCTACAGTGTGGAAACAGCCCTTTCAACCCAACAAGTCCATATCGACCCTCCAAGGAATAGCCCACCCAGACCCATTTCCATCTGACTAATACATCTAACACTATGGGCAATTTAGCATGGCCAATTTACCTGACCTGCACACCTTTGGTCTGTGGGAGGAAACCCACACAGACACAGGGAGAATGTGCAAACTCTACACAGTCACCTAAGGCTGGAAACAAACCTGGATCCCTGGCGCTGTAAGGCAGCAGTGCTAACCACTGAGCCACCATGCTGTAATGATTGCTCTCTCATTAACTCAAGAAAACCTGGTTAAATTGGTCAGTTTTAAAATATAAATTAATTTGGTTTGGGAGAAAGGTACCCACAAGTGAAGTGATCCAGTCTAAATTAACCTTGTGGCGAGTTGAATAAAGAAGTAAAGCCAGTGCATCCCTCCTCAGTACAGAGCTTGACAATTTTGGATATCCTGTCTGGAACCAATTGATAATGAGTTAGGCAACCTCATCCATGAACAAGGGCCAGTACCGGCGTATTACCACAGTTCATCCTGAAAGGCGTATACCTCAGCAAATTACACTGCATGGCATAGCCTGTGAAAGACCATCTCGCAGCATATGACAGATCATTAATTACATGCATTGATATAATCACACTTCAGTGCCAATACGCAAGTTCACCTTGACTTCCTGAAATAATCAGTCTGGTAGACACCACTGGTCCAGCAGAGCAGGACTCAATTTGCATATACCTCAGTGTAATCACAGCTGATGAAATTCAAACCACACACACTGTTAAAATTGAGGATGTTCTCAAGTTTGATCTGTTACACTTGGGCCAGAGCCTGTGTGAACAGTTCAACTGCAGAAGATGGGCAACTACAAGAGTTGCAAAAGATCATTATTTAGGGAAGGCCTTGTAGTATTAAATGTTGATATATTAAATGACCAAAATATTAACATGAGAGGAAAATTTGTAAATAAGATATAGATAGCCAGAAATATAATGACAGGTAGTAGAGATTTTATAAATAATTTATAAAGAAAAGCATTAAAAAAGTGAGCATTGATCCAATAAAACTGAGACTGCTGAATTAATATTGGAAAATAAGCAAATAGCAGATGAATAGAACAGGTGTTTTGTAGGTATTAGACTGTGTTGGTCTTCAATATAGAGAATACGAGTAACTCGCAGTAGCAGTGCTGAATAAATTACTGGACCAGCAGTGTGACAAGTGCAGAGACATCATCTTAGGATTGTATATAGAGTGGATCATGAGATCGTTGGTGAATTGGTTTTAATTTTCCAGAACTCTCTTGATTTGGGAATGGCCCCATTGGATTGGATGAAAGCAAATGTAACTCAAAAAGAGAGGGAAACAGAAAATGAGAAACTACAGGATCGCTTAACATCTGTCATGGGGAAAATGCTAGCAGCTGTTATTAAAGAGTTTATAGCAAGGCACTTAGAAAAGTTCACGATAATCAGGAAGAATCAACATGTTTTGTGAAAGCGAAATCATGTTTCGCAAATCCATTGGCGTTGTTTAAGGAGATGGTATGTGTGGTGGAAAAAGACAAACTAGGGGATATATTGTATTTGTATTTCCAGTGGTATTTGATAAAGTGCTACATCAAACCTCATGGTAAAGGCATACCATGTGTGCATGGATAGAAGGTTAGCTGGTAACAGGAAGCAGAAAGTAGGCATAAATGGGACTTTATCAGATTGGCAAGATATAATTTCCACAGGGACTGGTAGTGGGACTTCAGTTGATTACAACATACATAAATAACTTGGATGAAGGGATAGCAACCAAGGCAACCAACTTGTCAAACTAATGCAACGCAGGACAACACATATCCCTTCGACAATGAGTTAATCACCAGATCATGACAAGTTTTCAAATATCCAAAGCATTGCATTGAAATTTGAAATGTTAATATGTAAACTCTGTTTACCTGTTTATATAATTACCTAAATGACCATGTGGTCTATGTACAACCATATATACTTGTTTGGGATTTATTGAACCTTTAGAAGAAGGGTGATGTGGTGTTATGTCTTACAACTTGTGTGTATACTTTCAAGATACCAGTCTGTAACATGGCACAGGATCTGATGATATAAAAATTGCAGACTCCATCTTAATTCAGATGATTTGAAACATTTCATAGAAGCACACTGCTCCATGTAACTTAAACATTTAATTTGTGCCCAGATATGGAATACCTGTGAATGTAATATTTGTATGTATTAGTGAGCTTTAATAAATATCTACTTGAATCTTTAATACCATGTTATCCAGACTTGTTGTCTTTTGTTTTGAAGGATAGCATAAGCATTGCCATAAGAGGTAAGACAATTTGCAGAGGCAAAACCCATATCAAAGTCCACAGTTATAGGGAACAGGGAGGAAAGTGGAGTTCAGACCACAATGAGATCCACTGTGATATACTGGAATGGTGTGACAATTTCGTAAACATCCATCTGGCACACAAGCCAGTCTGCCTTCCACATAGCTTTATTTACAGGGGCCAAGACAGTATAAATGCAACTCATTTTTCCCTTCCACAGACTGGTCCCTCCCAGATGGAAGCTAGTTCTTATAGAGTCATACAGCACGGAAACACACCCTTTAGTCCAACCAGTCCATGCCAAACATAATCCCAAACTAACTAGTCCCACCTGCCAGCTCCTGGCCCATATCCTTCCAAACCTTTTCCTATTCATTTACCTATCCAATTGTTGTTTAAATGTTGTAATTGAATCTGCATCCACCACTTCCTCAGGAATTTCATTCCACATGTGACCACCCTCTGTGGAAAGAAATAGTCTCTTGTGTCTTAAAAATGTGCCTCCTAGTCTCAAATCCCTCATTCTAATCTTAATCTTAAGTATTCTTTTGACAAAACCAATAAAACTAAAAGAACCAAACTGGACCAAATTAAAAAGTGAACATTCTCACAGACATTCAAACTCTCACTCGCTCTGACCCATATGCACAGACTCATACACTCATTTAGACACACACACTCTCACTCACACTCTCTCTCTCACACACACACACACACAGACCTCCATGGGGTGAATTTGCATCTGCAGGTTTGCATTTGCAGATACATTGTATTTTGTTCAAAAAGCACACAATCTGTAGGCAGTCAGTTCATGTGACATTTTGTAAATCCCTTCTTTGGAAATAGAACCTGTGTGATTCAAGGTTAGCATACACACAGACTCTAACTTCACATCTTTAAAGCATTGCCTGAGCTGATATGTCACTTTGTTTTAGATACTGACAAAACTTTAAGTTATCTCAGGGCTGTGACTTGAAGAAAATTCTGGGATTAATCAATTTCAATTAATCAATCGAAACCTGTGTGCCCATTCTAAGTAATTAAGGATTTAACAGCAATCTAGATTTGTTCAATACATTGCATCTGTTGTATGACATTTTGATCTTTTACTGTGTCCTATGATCCTGTTCCACCTGATGAAGGAGCAGTGCTCTGAAAGCTTGTACTTTCAAATAAACCTGTTGGACTGTAACTTGGTGTTGTGTGATTAATCTCTTAAAGGAATAGTGTAACAAAAAAACCAAATGATCAAAACAAAATTAAGATTACATTAAAATGGAAAAAGTTATACATTAGCAAAAAAGAACCTGTTCACACTCCACTGCTTCTTATAGAAAATGTAATTTTAGTTGACCTGTTCAGCCATGTGTAACAGGTGGGACCTGAACTGCGACCTTCTGCTAGGAACAAGATCATTTCTCCACAAGAGCTCCTCCACTGATTCTTGTGCACATGCCTAACCTTGCCCCAGTTAGTATCAGATACTCAAACACATCCAGTGAATGAACATGCCCACACCCAACAGACACATAACATTTACAACATTAGATAAAAACTGAAAGAACTGTGGATGCTCTGGTTCAGAAACAAAAACAGAAGTTTCTGGAAAAGCTCAACAGGTTTGACTGCATCTGTGAAGAGAAATCAGAGTTAATGTTTCGGGTCTGGTGACCCTTCCTCAGAACTCCCTTTACAACACTAACATGGTAGAACATAATTGAAGGACTAACTGGCCCAGTCCTGGTCCTATATCAGACCTTCTTACAATGATATGTAGAATATGGGCTGAACTGGCATTTCATCTTGAGATCCCATCCTGGACACCTTGAAGGCTCTAAAGCATCTGAATGGGCCAGTTTTGTGAAAAATAAACTTTATAAACAAATATGTTGCTGAAATACAGCTTTGAAACTTAAACTGTTTCTTCAAAACAAATTCTATTGAGTATGCCTGGTATTATGGTTTATTTTCTTCAGTTTGGTCACAGTTGCATTTTTAAAATAGGAGTGATGTTCTTTTTTAGGAAATCATTAAATTGGTTTGACGATTTCTGTCACAGTATGTAAGTTGGGAAATAAGCAAAGGGTACAGCGCGAATGCATTTTTCAAAATTAGAAGAATTACACTGTGATTCATACCGATAATTACAGGAGATTCTCAAGTCTAAATGTAAGTACCGGAAGAGGTATCAAAGATCAAAATTTTCTGGGCTGCCTTCCTGCTGAGAGTAATTTCTCAGTCACTGATACTGCTAATTGCGTTTTTGTATACTGCAATACAAGTGATGGAAGATTGAGTATATTTCCAGTGTAGGTTATTGCCAAACCTATGTCACTACATCATCAGCCTGACTTCTCTTTGTTTAACAGTTGTTTAATTTCAATGCTAGAACCAAACAATGAAGCAGCAGAAAGTGAGCTATCTGGTCAATCTTGCCTGTGCCAGTTCTCTGAAGGAAGTACTACATCCTGAGGGGTTACCATTAACTAGACATTGAACTAGGCCAAGAAATAAATTCTGTGACTATAAGTGCAGAGTATTCTGCAGCGAGGAATTCACAAAGCCTGCACATCACCTACATGACACAGGTAAGTGGTATTGTTGAATCAAATACTGAGAATACTGCAGATACCCAGCAGGTCTGGCAGCATCAATAGAGAGAGAAAGAGAATTAATGTTTCAAGTTTGGTATGACTCTTTTTTCAGAACTGCGAATAAAGTCAACATACTGCAGATGCTGGAAATCTGAAACAAACACAGAGACACACAGAGTGTTATTGAAAACTCTACACTGAATGAATGCAGCTTCAACAATATTTAAGAAATTGGTATAATCCAGGCCAAATTCATTGATATCCCATCCATCATCTTAAATATTCACTCCCTTCCACATTGTTTAAATACTTCTACTGCTATTTTCAAAATCAAATAAATGCAAAAGGCCAACATTTCAGTAATTGCAGAGGCAAAAGTGTGGACTGCAGATGCTGGAAACCAGAGTTTAGATCACAGTGGTGCTGGAAAAACACAGGAGGTCAGGCAGCATCCGAGGAGCAGGAAAATCAATGTTTCAGGCAAAAACCCTTCATTAGGGATTCCTGATGAAGGGTTTTTGCCCGAAACGTCAATTTTCCTGCTCCTCAGATGCTGCCTGACCTGCTGTGCGTTTCCAGCACCACTCTGATCTAAACCTCCAGCAATTGCATGACATTTCAAGTTACAACAAGGCCTCTATATCTAGTGCGGAGCATTAAATTGATCTGTAGTTGAAAAATCAGCTACTGTGTTCTACTGGCTCAAATAAAGCCTTTAAACACAATTGATGGAATCTTGTTTTTTCGAGAGACTAGATGTGAATTTGGGCATGGTTTATTTTGCATGATTCTGTTCTTCTCAGCTGATTGGATACACAGATGTGAGTAGAACAGTAAAACCTGAGCAGATGGGCAGAAGGTTCTGAAGGCCACCACAGGACCTTCCAGGGATCAGCTTTTGAACAGCATATGGAAAAGGTATATGAAAAGAAGTTTATTCTTTGCACATAAGGAACTTTACTCAACCTCTGTTAGTTGTTCTCAGCCACCCTTTGAGATGTCTGACACCAGATGGAATGTAGCTTTACACTTTAGCAATGCTCCTCTATATATTCTCCATCAGGAGAAAAAGGGTGTCCTATTGCTGTAGGATCCAACAGGAGACATCCCAGTTGATAAAGGCAGGTTGAACTGAGGTTGCTGAGGAGAGCAGAGAACATGGCTTCAGAGCCACAAGAGGATGAATGATGTTTTGTGCTCCACCAGGGTTAGTGCCGCTGTCTACTCAATGCTAACTCACACTCAGAGAGGCATAAGCATTGTAAGTTGTCACTGCAGAGGACTGGGTACCAGTCATGTCTGGTCAGACGCTTCATGAGCACTGAATGTGTCTCAACTAACTAGAGCTGGCAATGTAACACTAGTTGCACACAATGGTACTGCCTTGCAATCATGTGCCAGGGCTCACAGTTAAAACAAAATGGAAGCTCCAACACTCTGTTGCTCAGGCACCATTAGTCCATTGACGGTTCCTTTCAACTAAGACAGTGTACATGTCTAATACATTTTCATTTAATGGTTACATGGGACAAAAACATAGCCATAGTTTCCATCTGGCTATCTCAGTGGTTTCTCAGTCACACACATCATACAGTCTTTTATTGTTTTTCACGATGATACAGCATCACCATTCATTCAGAGTTCTCACTCATTAGACAGCCAATGTCCTATTGTTCTCAAGGTCAGTCAGCTCAACTCCCAAACATCTCTGCAAAAGTTTCTCAGGGTAGTGTCCATGACCCAACCAACTTCAGTTGCTTCAGCAATGACCTTCTCTTCATCATAAGGTCATACATGGAGATTTTCACTGATATTTGCACAATGTTCAGCATCACTCATAACTCCTCAGATACTGAGGCAGTCCATTCCATGTAGTGCCAGACTGAGATAGCATCAAGAATGAGCTGGGAAATGGCAAATAGCACTCATGCTACACTAGTCGCAGGCAACAACTATCTCCAAGAAGCTAGAATTTAAGCATTGTCCCTCGATGTTCAAAAGCACTACCATTGCTCAAGCCTCCACAATCAACATCCTGCAGGTTATCAGACAATAGAAATTGAACTGAACCAATCCTGTAAATATTGTGATTACAAGAGTGGTTTAGAGGCTAGGGATTCTGTAGTGAGCACCTCTTATCTTTTCAGAGCTGATCCACCATTTATAACATACATGTCAGGAGAGTGATAGAATATTCTCCGCTTGCCTGAGTGTAACTCCAACAAGTCTCAAGAAGCTTGACACCATCCAGAACAAAACAGTCCATTTGATTGGCACCCCAACCAACATTTAGCATCCACTCCCTCCACTAGCTATGTACAGTAACAGCAGTGTGTACCATCTACTAGATGCATTGGAGTAACTCCATATGACTCCTCAGATAGCACCTTCCAACCTCTACAACTGAGAAGGACAAGGGCAGCAGATGCATGGTTGCCCTCCATGACTCACACAAAATCCCTGACTGGAATCTATATCAACTGAACAAGAAACTTTTTCTCTTTTGTTCAGGTGTTAAGGAACACAAATTCCAACATCTCACAGATACCAATGTCATTCCACTCCCCCTGCTCCCAAACCTCAAACATCATGTCTTTTGGAGATCTCCCAAATATAGTTTCCCACTGGTGGTGCACTCTGCAACATGGGTCAGTGCTTCCTAAATTGTCTGCTATTGCATTGTAGAAGTCTCATGATAGCTGTGAGGCATTGACAAATTCTGGATGTAAATGTAGGTGGATAAGGGGTCTATGTGGCTGGAGCATGTGGAACATATCCTGGGCTGCACTTTGGTTATAGGCAACATGGACTTCTTTCAGAGCAAGCAGCAAGTGGCTAGGTACACACAATGATTTCTTGTCATATTTTCTTAATGTCTAGCTTGTTTGGTGAGTTTGGTAAGATAGAAAACTGAATATTAATTAGGTGAGCTGGGTCATTGACAAGGTACTTAATGAGCAATAATCTCCATTAATTAATAAATCACTATGCCACTTGTTAAATACATAAGAGACGCAGTGAGGATACCACGATAAGCCTCACTGGAGCTCTCATCCGTTTGTGCCAAAAATCTCACCATCGTCCACATTGCCCAGACCCCCATAAAATTCCATCCCCTGACTTATTGACAAGTTAGGATCTGTTGTTCTGACACCTGATATCAGTAAATACATCTTATATTCAGACATAACTACAAGGACTCTCGGGAGCTGTACTGAATACATGTGCTCCCTATTAAAGTTGGTATAGATTTCATTGTCTCCATCCCCAGGCACTGTGGGACATTAATAGTACAGGTTTGAGCTTTACATGAACTCTTTTAGAACCATCACCATACAGAATACAAACCAAGTCTTGGCCAAGTCGAATTGCACAGAAAGTTAATCTTTGCTGGAAGTATGCAGCACTAACAGACTGCAATGTCAATCAGTGTGCAATGTTGATCTGACATCAGTTCTGCCTTTTTGGCACTTAATGCTACAGTCAATGCTGTCTCCTAGCCTCAGCAGCTGAATAGATTTCCAGCAGCTCGGAGGGCACTGACCACTGGCCCTGTTTAAAGGCATCATCAGATTGCTGACAAGTGAGTTGCTGCTGTATTTCCTTTCATTGTTGCTACAATTCTAAAATTATTAACGATTATCTGAGCTGTTATCTAAATCGAAAAAGGTCGGTGCGGCATGTTTTATTGACTTCAATGCTTCTGCTCAAACAGATGCACCCAAATATGGGAGCAATAATAGAGTCCTTTTTTGGAAAAAAGCATGACTAATAATTCTGCTACTTGCCAACGCTCTCTCCTTCATGAGGATTAGAGGTTGTGAGTGTGCCTCCTACTTTCTGATCAGTTTCTGCTGCTTACCACAGCCTTGTCTTGTAAGGGAGAGGTTAATGTGCTAGAGTGTGGCCCATTCTGTTTGATAATCCTGTCATAGTTGAATAGCTGACAGCAAATGCAATCTGCAAGATGTTGAAATGAAACTGGCAGCAGTGGTAGGTGCATGGAAATGAGATAAAACATATGTATATAGCCATAGAGATGTACAGCATAGAAACAGACCCTTCAGTCCAACCCATCCAGGCCAACCAGATATCCCATCCCAATCTAGTCCCACCTGCCAGCACCCGGCCCATATCCCTCCAAACCCTTACTATTCATATACTCATCCAAATGCCTCTTAAATGTTGAAATTGTACCAGCCTCCACCACATCCTCTGGCAGCTCATTCCATACACATACCACCCTCTGCGTGAAAAAGTTGCCCCTTAGGTCTCTTTTACATCTTTCCCCTCTCACCTTAAATCTATGCTCTCTAGTTCTGGACTCCCTGACCCCAGGGAAAAGACTTTGTCTATTTATCCTATCCATGCCCCTCATAATATTGTAAACCTCTATAAGGTCACCCCTCAACCTCAGATGCTCCAGGGAAAACAGCCTGAGCCTGTTCAGCCTCTCCCTGTAGCTCAGATCCTCCAACCCTGGCAACATCCTTGTAAATGGTTATATAATCGAGAAGGTTACTTTGCATCTTCAAATGTGGACCCCAAAGCAGGCATAACTATTATCTCTGTGTCAGCAATGTTTCAGAGAATTTCACTGTTACAAAGCTGGACCTGGTCTAACATTGCAGGAACATCCAATTCCTTAAACTTCATAAAATTAATATCTTACTTAAGATACATTTTCTAGATCAATTACAGGTCAAATGATTATTTTCATACAAAACAGATCGAGTGAATTTAGTAAAATGTCACCACATCTCAGAATTTATCGTTGTTGCACTTGTTTCTGTTAGATTTTGTGAAAAATATTGTCTGCACATAGCATATATTAAGACCTTAGCACATCCCAATGATTAATTATTTTAAATGATTAATTATTTTCAATTTTGAATCACTATATGCATAGATAGCTACTAATCTATCCACAATCAGATTCCACAAACTGCAACTACCTGAATGATAATCTGTGACGATAGTACTAGATGAGGGGTGCATTTTGGGCACTAGAGTTTTTTGTCTGCCTTATAGAGAAAGAGGGCTGTGAGATTTGTTCATTATTAAAATGCTACAAATTTGTGCATTTTTCTAACACAACAAACTACATTTTGTAGTAACGTTGTTGTAATCCAACTTCCCGAGATACTTCAGAGAAACATTATCAAATAAAATTTGATACTGATCCACCGAAGGAGACATACAGACGAGTGATCAAAAGCTTGGTCAGCAAGGCAGATTTCAAGGATTATTCAATATATTAAAAGATGAAGGAGAGCAGGAGGAAATTTGTGAGCTTAAAGCCTCATATTATTTTTTATTTATTTACAAGTTGCGAGTGTCACCAGCTAGGCCAGCATTTATTGTTCATCATTCATTTCCTGGAGGGCAGTTAGGAGTTGACTATATTGTTGTGGATCTGGAGTTACATATACACAAGTCCAGGTAAGCAGAATATTAGCAAACTAGATAGATTTTTAACATTTGATGGTCACACAGTTACCATTAGGTCAGGTCTCTATTCTAGATTTTTATTGAATTCAAATTTCACCATCAGCTATGGAATTTGAACCCATGTCCCCAAAAGATTGGCATGGAATTCTGGATTGTTAGTCCAGTGATATTATCATTACACCACTACCAGCCCCTTGAATGCATGTCACCAATGGAAGTTTGGGATGCACCAGAGACCCAGCTGGACATCAAACATAGCTGAAGGCAATTCTTCCATTTAACAATGATCAAGGCAACAGGAGATTTATAAGTACTATAAATACCATAAGAAATAATAATATACACTTAATAGCATGATTTATGTCTCTGAAAATTTTAAAAGAAGTATGCACTACTCTTGCATACAATATGGTGTGATTCAGAACTTACGTACTTGCAATCCATTTTCACAAATCCTTGAAAGATGCAAGATAATTGACTGCTTCCTAACCAAACTCTGTTAGGATTTCTAATCTAATACCTAACTTTTCAAGATTTCTAATCTAAAGTTTGTTTGTCCATACCTCCAATCATTTAGAGATCCTCTGTTCAATGTAATGGTAGAAAAACAATAAAGTCTTTGCAAAGCTTAACTTCTAAATTAAAATGATCAATATGAAAGAACAGATTAATGAACAAGGCCGCATTTTGAAAAGAATGGTTGAAGAAGTGTGAGAAAAGTTTCAGTTGCCTAGACCAGAATAAAACTGGAACAATGTAAAATATTTCCAAAGTCTGCTGTGAATATCTCTTGGTCACTGAACCAGAATCCCACATGGATTTACTCAGAGACCAGGCTTCCTGTAATGTTTCCGGACCTCTATCTTCAACACTCAAGTTAACGGATGTCAAGTGAGCTTAACACCATTGCCAAAGCAATAGGAAACAAAATCCTGCCACCAAGTGGGCAGTTTCAGAAAACCAACAAAAATCAAAGACAGACTTCAATTTTGTCTTTGCTAAATTTTAACATTTTTAGTCCGTTGTTAAGCATGACAAAATTGCTGCTGTCTTTATTGTATTCTTTAGATTCGCTTACATATCATTATTTAGTTGTTCTAAGAAACCTCTGTGGTAGTTTCCGATCTGGCTATGAAGAGCTTGGCTATAAGCCTTCAAATGAATACAAGTATTACTGTAACCAGATTTAGTTCCCCTTACTTGGCAAGGTCTGTACTCCTGCTGATTGAAGCTTCAAAGCAAAAATGTCAATACATCTGGAATGCTGCCATAAAGCACCAACATTCTGTCAAGTGCACCAAGTTCACATCACTCACACAATCACTGTCAAATAAAAATGTTAACATATCTCAATGCACCTGTTTTTTAGACAAAAATACTCCTTTGTCATAATTTGACATTTTTCATTACTTGTTTTTTTCTGTTTTGTTCCCTACACATCATGACTGTAATAACTGTGAAGTTATCATCTATTTCATCTCAGTTGTAGGCCAGCCTTGAAATGGCATTTGTTTTATAAAGAAATTAGAGCTAAGTGAAAGCATTTTCCCCCCATCACTTTCTCCACTTGAGGTAAGCATCAGCAAACACTTTCAATCATATTAGATTAGATTACTTACAGTGTGGAAACAGGCCCTTCGGCCCAACAAGTCCACACCGACCCACCGAAGCGCAACCCACCCATACCCCTTACCTAACACTACGGGCAATTTAGGATGGCCAATTCACCTGACCCGCACATCTTTGGACTGTGGGAGGAAACCGGAGCACCCGGAGGAAACCCACGCAGGCACGGGGAGAACGTGCAAACTCCACACAGTCAGTCGCCTGAGTTGGGAATTGAACCCAGGTCCTTGGCACTGTGAGGCAGCAGTGCTAACCACTGTGCCACCGTGCCGCCCTACCACTGTGCCACCGTGCCGCCCTACCACTGTGCCACCGTGCCGCCCTAAATATCTCATGTTGTTCTTGCTCTATTCTATAAACGAAAATTATAATTACTCTCTTGTCAGTCTTCCATTTTCAACAACATAAATTTGAGTTTATTCGCAATCCTGCTGGCCTATTGTAACTTTGACCATTGCTCTTGAAACCATAAATTTTGTCCGCCAACCCACACTGACTTCTAATCATTAATACCTTGACTATTTTCTCTTATTTTCAATTTCCTCTGTGTATCATTTTCCTAAACTTTCTGCCTCCGCTAATGACACTCCGGTTTCAATAGTTCCCCCCATTATGCCTTCTCACCCCAAACAGCTCCACTTCTCTACCTCTCTTTTCTAGAACAAAGTTAGTCAATTTGATTTTTTTGAGTCTGCTGCACCATTCAATAACATCATGACTGATTGTGGTCTCATCTTCAACTTTCTGTCGGGATCAGATAACCCTTGATTCTTTTGACATTCAAAAATCTATCTAACACAGCCTAAATTCAGGCACCCAGCCTCCATGACCTTCTGGGGAAGTGGTCTCAACATACAAATAACTTTTGAGGGAAACATTTTCTCCTCATTTCTGTATTACAAATAAGAACTCTTATTCTTAGTCTATGTCCCCTGGTAATAGTCTCCCCTTCAATTGAAAACACTCTGTACATGTGATCCTTCAGGTGTTATATTTTTCAATAAAATCACCTTTCACTCTTCAAACTTCTAATAACCCTAACATGTTCAACCTTTCTTCATGAAATAAACCTTTAATCTCAGGAATACATTGAGTGAACCTTCTCTGAACTGTTCTAATTTTTTTTTAACTAAGGAGATCCAAATTGTCCACAGTACTCCAGATGTGGTCTCATCAAGATGTTGCACAACTGCAGACAAGTATCCTTACTTTGATATTTCATTCCCCTTACAAGAGATGACAACACTCCATTTGCCTTCCTAATCACTTGCTGAGCCTGCAAGCTAACTTTATATGATTCATCTATCAAGGCTTCCAAATTCCTCTGTAGTTCCAAGTTTCCCAATCACTCTCTATTTAAGTAATATACTGCTTTTGTAAACTGTTATTTTGCTTTCATTAAGAGTGTCTTGAAAATCTATTTCTGCTCAGATCTCAATTTTTCTTTTTGATAGCTGTAGTCGAAAACATCCTGGGACGGTTTATAAGTAGTAAAGGCACTGGAAATATACAAGTCTAGATTGTTGGTCACATCAAATTTGTGATGCCTATGTGTATCTGTTAAAGCCTTTTAATATCAAACTTTGGAGATCAATGTAGATGCTGTTTCATAAAATATACCATTACCAGTACAATTTCAAACTCTCTGTATTAAAAAAGCATGAACTCATATCGTAACAGTCACTCTTGTCAAACATAACACACACAATACTAGTTAAATGCCCATGGGGGGAGTTTTTAATAATTTGAAGGCTGCACTATTGCGTTAATATTGTATTGCAGGGTACATATTTGTTAAACTTACTGGTTCCAATATCAATAAATGAATTGATTCAATCTTCTAAAACATCAAGACACAATTCTTTTGCTTTTGTTGGCATTATCTTGAATGATCTAATTCAAATGCCATGAAGTACAAATTCATTCTGTTGATTAATAACAAGACCTTTGGCCACATATCACACCAAGTTCCTAAAATATGTGGTTCAGTTCACCCCTTGCAGCTACAATGAAATCTGCAACATAATAATTTTTTTAAAACTTTAACAGAATTGCTGGTAGATTATGAAGCTAAAAAAAGTTGACTTGGTCATGTCATTCAAGGTACCATGTGTATCAAAGTTTTAAATAATATACCTACCACAAATCTCCTCACAGGTGGTCTGAATTTGTTCATACTGGTCCTGCAAGTAGATTTAATATTTCATAAGGAGTGCTCCATCTCATGCCTATGTTATTGACACCACATGGAGGTCAGGAAATTGGTTCTTTCTGGGAACAGTTTGCAGAAATATGCAGGCTGTTGACTTCTTTCTCATGGGGTGCATTAACAGAGAGGCTCACGATTACTAGTAATGATCCTTCTCCAGATGTTTGCAGCCTTTTAACTCTATCTTCAATTTAATTCTGAAAAACAAATTAGACAGGATGAATTTTTAGATACATTTCTCTAACTTTATAAATTTTAATTTCTCGTGATAGGAATCCTTTCGTATCGGAGGTCTTGAGGCAGAATGGGTAGTGCTCCTGCCTGTGAGTCGGAAGCTTCTGTGTTTGAGCCCCAATCCAGAATTAGATGGGAGTTGCTTTCTAACAAAGTTAGCTAATTCTCCTTTCAATAATTTAAACAGAAGAAAGTTCAGAGAATTATTTTACAACCATGACCTCTGAAACATTCTAATATTCATTGGATCCATGTGATCCAGAACGTTTAGCCATTGTACATTTTGCAATGCACAACAATAAATTACATTTTATAGCGCCATTGTTGTAATCCAACTTCCCAAGGTACTTTGGGGAAACATTATCAAACAAAAGTCAGAGTATTGAGTACAGGAGTTGGGGGGTCATGTTGCAGCTGTACTGGACATTGGTTAGGCCACTGTTGGAATATTGCATGCAATTCTGGTCTCCTTCCTATCGGAAAGATGTTGTGAAATTTGAAAGGGTTCAGAAAAGATTTACAAGGAAGTTGCCAGGGTTGGAGGATTTGAGCTATTGGGAGAGGCTGAATAGACTGGGGCTGTTTTCTCTGAAGAGTCGGAGGCTGAGGGGTAATCTTATAGAGATTTATAAAATCATGAGGGGCATGGATAGGGAAAATAGACAAAGTCATTTCCCTGGGGTGAGGGAGTCCCAAATGAGAAGGCATAGGTTTAGGGTGAGAGGGGAAAACTATAGAAGGGATCTAAGGGGCAACTTTTTCACGCAGAGGGTTGTGCATGTATGGAATGAGCTGCCAGGGGATGTGGTGGAAGCTAGTTCAATTGCAACATTTAAAAGGCATCTGGATGGGTATATGAATAGGAAGAGTTTAGAGAGATATGGGCCAAGTGCTGGCAAATGGGATTAGATTAGGTTAGAATATCTGATCAGCATGGCTGAGTTGGACCGAAGGGTCTGTTTCGGTGCTGTACATCTCTATGACTCTATCACTCTAAAATGTGACACTGAGTCACCTAAGAGGATACAGAAACAAGTGATCAAAAGCTTGGTCAAAGAGGTAGGTTTCAAGGATTGTTCAATCATTAATCGATGACGGAGAGGGAAACAGGCAAGAAAATCTCCTTTCCAGTATCAAACCTAGAATATGACAATATTGCAACACTCTTTGCTTGTTTCCAGAAAAAAACAAGAAATCAAGAAATGTACATTGTCCTGGTGATGTATCAAAGGTGTGATCTAATATCAGGTTAATTATATCAGGTTCAATTTTCATTTCTGACCTGCGCTGAGTTGAATGACCTTTGACAGGGCATGAACTGAGATGGTATTTTAGTATTCATGAGTTAAGGAGGTGAAAATCTTCCAGCACTTAGAAAATCAACTGATCCAAATCCATTTTTTTAACAGCCAATCAATTGACTTGCCTTCCGGCAACAGAATGGTTTGATACTGAACTCAATATATTGCACTAACTCAGGTGTTTTCATTCTTTTCTAAACATGACAACCACTGTAATAAAAAAGCAAACACTGAACTGAAATGTAATACTGTGTTATTAGTTGGGTAATTGAATAACCTGTCAGTGCCCAGCTGGATAGTTGCTGAAAAATGCAGTCCCATTACACAAAGTCCATGTCATACAGCATTAACATAATGCTTTGCAAAAAGTTAAACATGTGCTTAACTAGGAACTTTATCACACTCTTGATAATTTAAAATACTTAAATATTAAATCTAACTGTACCCATAATTTGAAAAAAAATTCTAAATTAGTCAGCACAGCAATAAATTAATGTTATTCATCAGAATATGTTTGCAGTGCAAGGTCCATCTATGGTAATGCTGCAAAAATAAAGAAACAAATCTTTTTAAAATGTACAATCAAAATATTAAGCTCTCATCTGCAGACTGCAGGCTGATGCTACATAGCATGGAATGTTTCCTGTGTCACTGAATACTTTGTCTTGTTTTGAACTTTTGATCTTCTAACAGGCTATTGTAACTGATAACTAGAAGCAGATTGGTAAAAATTGTTTTGTATAACTGAATTATCTATAACCTACAAGTATGGTATGTAACAACGCTGGAAATAAATTTTCACTGTAAACTACTACTAATAACCAACTGTGAGAATGATTTACCCACATCAGTTGAACAGGTCAAATTTCAATTAGTCAATACATGATCAAATTACAATTAAATCTTTTCTTTTGTACTTTAACCTCCAAATTCTCTCATTACCTCTCCTTTAAGATGCTTACTCTTGCCAGGATATAGTTACAGGGGGTGTTATTCACTGTTTGGCTCCTTGCCCATATGAAATTTTCCTTATACGAACATAGATATTGAGCACTGACAATTGTAGGCTAGCATCTCAGCTGAGCCTGATCTTAATTCCACCTGATGTCTGCTTCTTGGGGTCAGTGGATAGAAATCAGGCAGCGAAAACTTGTTCGATGATTCTTTCCAAACCCCGGAATGCTGAGGGCAATTTTACGATCCCTGTTGCCATCCTGGCCAAATTAGCTAACTGAGCATAGACCAGGAAACAAACATTAGACAATAATATCCTTATACATTTATTCTATCATCTATGATGCCTTTGCCACCAGAACCATGAGAATAAAAACCAGTCCTTGTATTTAGACTCAGTTCGGTTTTCTGTTGCTGAGTTCACTTTGGCCTGCTTGGATTTGATCAGTTTGTGCTATTTAATGTATTATGTGTTCTGTGGTTTATCAGTTGCCTACAATGACTGCTGGAAATAAACCCTGGGGTTTGGCATGCTTACAACAATCATTTGCTTCATGGTTTACATTTCAGTGTAAATGAATGTCAGTAACAGTGCCAACATTCATAAAGAGTACATCTCCTGCGATGCCATGAAATGTGCAATGTTTCTCAACTTATTAAAAGCATAGCATTTTAACAAACTCACAATTGGTTTACATGCAAACTTTACAAAATATCACAACTGAAAACACCAGATTGTGTTAGGGTGTACATTTGCCTTTATTTGGTTAAACTCTTTCTTTCATACACTAATCAGAACACTGTGCAGTCTTCTTCATTCTGGACTTTGTGGTTTAATGTTTAGGACTAGAATTATTTTTAAAGTCTCAGTAATGACTGGAATTACAAAATTGTAATCAGTGAGAAAGGATGCAGCCTGTTTAGACTGAAAAAATATATAAATGTGGTGGCCACATGTACTCTCATCTTTCTATGCAAAGGTTATGATGAAAGGTTCCGTGCTAAAAAGTTATAGAGATACCAGCCTTCAAGTAGTGAATAGCTCCCACATTCAATAAATGCAAGGCCCTCCCTATTTATAAAATTTCAGATGCTGCAGCTTGCGCAAATGTTCCATATTTACATCAACATATATCCTTGAATGCTTTTTTATTGTACATCAAAAATCTCCATTTAAGATGTATTTGATATATGCAAGGGGTAACTGAGAGAAAATTATGAACTGTAGTTTACGCTCCAAGGAAAACAGCTCCAGCCTAGTCAGCATCTCCCTATACTTAAACCCTCCAACCATCCTCGTAAGTCTTTTCTGAACCCTTCCATGTTTCACAACTTCTATCCTATAGCAGGGAGACCAGAATTGAATGCAGTATTCCAAAATATTAATTTGATAGTGATAGGTTGGTATTTTGTGCTGCTGATGGGAGACTTTATTGAATTAGATTCTAGTTTGTGTTTTGGTTTTAATCTTTGCATCATTTTGCAGAAAATTATTGACTCGGCACTGTTGTAATAGTGGTTTCTTGACAGTGGTCCATCTGGTTAGTTTCACATATATTATGGAATGTGTAATCTAATTCTCATAATGCCATTGATGGTAGATCTATTAGATTTTTGCAGGAGTCATGTTCAATTGTTTTTGTTCAAATTGTTGGATTTGACTGTTATGCTTAGACTTTCTTCCAACACTTTAGTTTTGAAGTTATCACATAGAGTGGTTTTCATAAGCGGTTCAAGTGCTTTGAGCTCCTCCCAGGTCTGGTGGGACAATTTGCATGATCCTTTAATCCTAAGAGCTACGTTGGAGGAGTAAAGGTTTGGTTAGTGCCACCCAAGTCAGTGATGATGAAAAGTAGGGACCAGACTAAACACGAGCATGGAAGAGGGAAGAAGGAGGAAGCAAATAAGAGGAGGAGTTGATGGGGGATGGAAAGGAGGAGATTCAGGGGAGGGAGAGGACAGGTGAGGTAAAAGGAAGACTTGTATTCATATCATGCTTTTTGTAACCATTGGACATTTCAAAGAATTTTATAGCCAATGAGATGCTTCTAAAGTGCAATCCCTCCTGTAATACAAGAAATGTAGCATCTGATATGTGTACAGCAAGATTCCACAAGCTGCAGTCTGATAATGACCAGATTATCATTTTTGGTGATGTTGATTGAAGGATAAAAATTGACCAGGACGCCAAGGATAATTCAACTGCCAATTTTCAAAATAATGTCATGGGATCTTTTCTTTTCATTTGATAGAGCGAATAGGTTTAATGCCTTATCTAATGTACCACCTCCAACAGTGCAACATCCCCTCAGTTTGAGTATTGCATTTCATTCTTAATCTCTAAAGTGGGATTTAAACCTGAAATCTTGTAATTCAGAGGTAGGAGTGCTACCAACTCAGCTATGCATCCTATGCCAGCATGAGGATTGAAAAAGGAGGGAATAGGAAAAGAGCGTGGGAAGAAGAAGCGAGCATCAAGAAGAGGAGGGAAGGGGAGTGAGTGATGGGATGTGCTAATGAGCAAGGTAATGGGAAAACTTTGGGGCTTTGTGCAATTGATTGTAAATAATCAGCATGAATTAGCCGGTTTTGATATTCAATAAACATCATGCCCTCATTTTATTGGAAATCTTTAGTCTCTTATTTAGGAAATGGACAGTGAATGGAATGCAGTCTGACGGGGAAACTTTTGAAATATAATGCTGCACAAATAGCTAAACTTTTAAAAAGAATGCTGGATGATCTTAACACTGAAATAAAGAGGTCAAAAATGCTGCAGAAATAGCCTAAATCAAATAAGACAAACTGCCATTGGTGTGGTATGATCTTAATGTTAGATTATTATGTGAAGGTAAGCTGTGTTGGCTTGCTTAAGCACTCATCACGTGTTTTCTTGGTCCTCAAGGGGGACTAATGCAGTCCATATCTAATGGACTCAAGTATCTGGCTTAGGTCACAAAAGGATGTAACTTTCACATCCGTGGCTCATACTATCATTGATTTAGATCAGTGAGAGTTAACCCCCATAAAGGTAAGATGCTCATGCCTCTTTCAGAAGGGATTGATGCTGCTGAATCTGAGAAAGAATTGAAAGCAGACTTGAATTTGAAACAAGCATCTTTAGTATATGGGTCTCCAGGGAACTTTAATATGAATCTGAGGCAATAATTCAATCTCAGGTTCTGTCCAGTTTCATAACCTACTTGAGCTTTGCTGCTGCAGTTTCTGCTGTCATTGTAGCTGCTCAAAGTCCAATCATGTAACTCACTGTCAGCAACGTATAATTATACAGACAAAAAAGGCCATTTATAAGTTAGAAAATATTCTTAATGTTAGTAATTAAAGTAACTTTAATCAAGACTATGATAGTAATTCATCAAACACAAATTATCATTTTTGTTCTGGTTCTAAATATTTTTCAGAACATTTATCATGAGAAATAGATGCGATATTCTAAACAGTATATTTGATAACTGTCCTGGGAAGTCCAAAATCATTTTTCTGCACCTTGTCTAACAATTTCCTCATCTTTTCCTGAAGGTTCTGGCTATTTTTAGGGTTCTAGAACATGGGTTCCACTAATATAACTTGATATGTAAGCCTCACTGATGTGTGTTGAACAGATTTTCCCAACAATTAAGTTTTTCTGACTAATCTTGGTCCCATTCCCTCCCCACAGTTAAGAAGTCCTCATTGAGCTGGTCGTAGTTGATGTGTTGCTTTGTCCATGCTATGACATATCAATGCCAAGTTTCTACACAAAAAGTACGGGGTGTGGTTAGTATGAAAAAAGATACAACTAAAGTTTAGTGAGCTGATGATTGAAATGTTTTTGTTTTGTTACATGTCACACCATCAATGAGTTATTATGCCTTTGAACACAGCTAGGGGTATCTGATTGATAAACAAACTGTTTTGTTGTGTGTTTATGATCTAGCTCTGTTTAGTCTCCCAAAATAATGCTGCTAGGGACCATGGAGGTTTTTGTAGGACCTCTCAATTTATAGCTTGATCTACACAGATGTTCGCTTCCAACTCTCCCAGATGTTCCAGCTTTTCAGGTTCAAACCCCTGCTTCCTTTTAGCTCACTCTTTTTCATTATGTAACCCTGACATCATTACATCATTATCATCATAGCGGATGATTGTTCCTCCCATTACACTAGCCATTCATCATAACAACACAGGGACATATAGTGGGGTAGAAACCACACTGGGTTAGTAGTACAGTGGCCCAGGCCAATGGTCAGGGGGCATGGGTTCTAATATCATCCTCACCACTGATGGATATTAAATTTAGTTAATAATAGTCAGGAATTAAGAAACATAGTATTACAGAAAATAGGTACAGGAGCAGGCCATTTGGCCTTTTGTGCCTGCACCACCATTCAATATGATTATGGTCGATCATACAATTACAGTATCCTACTCCCACTTTCTCTCCATACCCCTCAATCTCTTTAGCCACAAAGGCCAAGACCAGGTCCCTCTTGAATATATTTAACAAAATTGAAAACAGGCCATTGTTAATGGCAGTCATGAAACTAACAATTAAAATTAAAGTTCATATGGTTCACTAAAGCCCTGAATGATCTTCAATGTCCTTCTATCCTTACCTTACCAGACCTACCTGTGATTTTCAATTCATAGTAATATGGTTGACTCATACCTACCCTCTAAATTAGCTTGACAAGCTTTTCAGTTCAAAGGCAGTTTTAGGCTTGGGAATCATATTCTGGCCTTCTGAGCAACACTCACCTCCCATGAAGTAACAAATAAAATATAACGCAAATAAATACTTAAAGGCAGAGGCTGTGTTGTGAATGGGTTCTGTCCTGGAATCTGTTCACAAGTCAATTTGTACACAAGTCAGAACATAATGTAGGACAATGTAAAGCAGCTGGTTGTCAGCACAGGAAATATTTATATGTCAGGTCTTTAAAATTACATCCCTATAGGAGATCACTTTTGTAAGTATGAGCATTTATAAGTTGGACGTTCATAAATCGAGAACTCCCTGAACAGTTGCATACAAAGGCAATTCCAGATAATCTGACTGCACTGTAAGTAAAAATCCATCTCTTTGTTTACAAAAGAGTTGAAGAAAATCACTTTGGTTGAGCATGGCTGGGGTAAATACATTCCATTCCTTTAATTCTATAATTTTGCTGTTTATGTCATGCCCTGATGTGAAAAGTTGAAAGAGCAAGTACATTACCCCCAAAAAAACTCTATGTGAGGCGGATGAACTGACATGGTTCATTGAGTCAGTAATGAATAGTTCCTGCAGTAGGTTTTTCGCTGGACTACCAAATTCATACTGGTGAATGGAAAAAGTCTGGGAGCAATATGGAACTAATGGGTACAATCAGAAAAAAATGTGAAACAGCAAATTCCACAAAGAGTTTTGCAAAGTTACTGTTTCCATAATAAGAAACCCATGGAATGCACACTGCCATTGTGGTTTGGTCAGTAATTTGATGAGCAAAGATTCAGGAAAGAGGAAGTGAGTGTTTTGTCACAAGATGTGGTTATGATCTTTAAAAAATAAATCGCATCATTCCATTCAAAATCCTTGACTTTTGAGTGAATATGGAACTTGCTCCTCAGTTTTTCCTTTCCCTCCCCTGCTTTGCTAAAGATTTTGGTGTAATGTACAAACACTAGGAGCTTGCCTAAGGGGTGAATCAAGAGAAATAGAAAGATCAGAAATCCAGGGTAAAGGAGCAGGGGTAGGTGCAGTCTCCTCTATTCCTGATGAAGGGCTTTTGCCCGAAAAATTGATTTTCCTGCTCCTCAGATGCTGCCTGACCTGCTGTGCTTTTCCAGCACCACTCTAATCTGGACTCTGGTTTCCAACATCTGCAGTCCTTGTTTTTACTGCAGTGACCGAAAGCCTACAAATATGGACTTTGTGAAAGTCCTGTTATCAATTTTGGATTTTACATCTTTTTCTGACCACAGTTAGCCTGATTAAGAAGTGGCTTGTTTTTTGTTTACCTTGGAGACTAAGTTTCAGCTCTCTGACACCCCCTTCACCTTTGTCAATTACCCACCATCAATCATCAGGCCAATGTTTCCCAGTCACGAGCCTCCTCTTCTTGAGGGCTTCCCTGCATTGCCGCCAACTTCCTGTCCCCAACCACAAATGTGCTGCTTTGAACCACTTCCGAAGATCTACAAACAGGATTGCCTCAGTAGAAGCATCATTTTCCTTCTGTTCTTGATCCATAGAACTGATTGTTCCTGTCTCAACACTTTTATACTCACTTTTCTAATCTTTTCCCACTTATATCCCTGAATTTTCCAATGTATTTTGTCACTTCAAAGGATTCCAATTTACTGCATCTAACCATCTCCATTTCACCAGAGACACCAAATCTCTCTGTAGCTCATTCCCCAGCAGAATGAAGATCTCCCCACTTTACCTTGAATGGGTGTCTAACCATCCACCTTCATATTCCTTTCATTTACTGAACATTGAACATTCTTTCTTTTCTCTGAATGAAGGATGTTCTATGAAACCTGTGTGGGTCCAAGGTATGCCTTTGCTGCCACCCTGAGTTGCCCTTGAGAAGATGATGGTGAGCTGCCTTCTTGCAGGAGCAGCTACATCCACAGTGCCACAGGGAGTGGATCTCCAGAATTTTGATCCTGCAACAGTGAAGGAATGCCAATATAGCTGCAATACCTCGTCTATCTTTTATCTTCTCCATCCAAAGTGCCAAATGGACCATCAGGTGCAAACTGAACTTCTTTCAATTTTGTTTCCTGCATTCTCTGCTCACAATTAAGCCTCTTTCACATTGAGATGAAATGCTGATTAAGTGATCACCTTTTGGAACACCTCTGTTCAGTCTATATGTAAGACTCTGAAGTTGCTTATAATTTTAATTTCCATCCGTTCTGTGCTTTCTGTGCTCAGCCTCTGACAATGATGCGCAATGGAATCTCAAGAAACAGCACCTCACCTTTTAGTTCTGCACTTTACAACATTCCAAATGCACATTGACTTCAATAATTTTTTTATGAATGCATGATTTTACTGTCATGCATATTTTACAGCAAGAAAAACAGTAAAATACAGTGAAAAACATCTCCACTGTTGCCACAATCCAGCGTCATTTTTAATAGTGTAGGAATAAGAAAATAAAAGAACGATATTACTTAAAGAGAGTCCACCAGTTCTGAGCCAGCTCATCATCAACAACACCTTCTCTAGGATCCTGCCTCCTCTGCCTCACTGTCCTCTACATCGGACCCAACCAATGTTGAAGTTGCCACTTTTCAGGCGCCATGTTTTGCTGCTGGGCCATTGTCCACAGCCACTGCCTCGATGCCACCTATGCCAATTCACCAGTGTCAGATCACATCTCTTGCCACTGGGCTCACCTCAATGTGGCTGTGATGCTCTTCTGCTCCAGTTTACAGGTAGCTCTCTTGTACCATCTCAAGGGCAATCATGGATGGACAATAAAAGCTGGCCTTGGTTCTATGAAAAAAATTTTGTAACCTCTTTCCATATTTTTCAGATGGTTGAAGTTGGTAATGATTCTGCCCATTTACCCCTCCTTTGGGCAAATCCTTTTTGATTATCTTTCCTTATCCCAGTACCATCTCCTTTCATTTCATCCCATCATACACTTTGCAGTTTAATCTCTCGTGTCTTTCTTCTGTCAGAGAGGTCAAAGAAAGTGGATTTTGTAGCGTGGGTGGGCATGAATGACTTTGGTGTGCACTGCCCATTAAAGTTCTGATGCAGCAGCCCGTCCAACCCCAAAGATGACAAATCCTGGTGGCAGAGGTCTCAGGTAAGGTCATTTGCATCCTCATCAGGTAACTGCTTTGTCCACCGGTTATCCCAACACCCTCCTGGGTACATTTTCATTTTTGGTGCTTCTGCAGGTTAAACAATTCACTTTTAAGTCCATGCTATATTCCTGCAAGGTAGCTGGGAACTGTGTTGCTATCAAACACCAAGCACAGAGTATGTAAAATGAAACTATTTTCCACATTTGTCACCTGAGTTACCTGTTATTTAGTCATTATAAAGTTGTCCTGTGTTTCCCATGGGGTGAAATAGTACAGAACAATGAAGAGCTGGGAATGATTACAAGGCAGTAATCTAATCAAGAGGTTCAGGTGACCTCTTGAGAAACAGGGATTCAATTACAACCTTGGAATCTGCTTTCATTTATAAAGTATATAGTTTTAATATTACACGGTGTTTTAATTATGTTTTTGACAGCTTTTGTGCCAGCAGAGGATCTTACTTCAGATGCCAACCATCAGTGAAAGGTATATTTCTCAGGAAAGAAAATCCGCCATTATGATATTCATGAGGTTTACTGAAAGATAAACTGTAAGAGGAAGTTCTCTATATACAGTTGTGGAAAATTTATCAGCTCACCAAAACAAAGAGATTAAATCTTTTGATTGATCTGGTGATGCTATTAGTATAAGAAACATATGAATTGTTTGTCAGCTTCCCCGATGGGTTAATTAGTGCAGCTGTTGTCCAATATGAAAGTAAGCCATAGATACGAGGCCAATGGAACAAGTCCAGAGTCAATCTTCATTTTTCTGAACCATGTGTTTTCCATGAATTGATGAACTCAAAATTGAGAGGACAAGTAAAAGAATATATACGTCAGTGAGAATGTAACTCACCCTGCCCTGCCTCCTCTGATTTCACTACTCTCTGTCCTTCCTAGCCTTCTAACTCCATTTGAGCTCTTGCATTCAAATTCAAGCCAGTGCTTTGAGATTACCATCTATACAAGTCAAAGGCTGATGTTGTTAGGGTAACATATAAACAAGGATGGATGATGTTAGCCATTGTTTGATGGAATGGAGCATAAAGATAGGAGAGTCTTACTGCAACTGTACAATGCACTAATGAGACCACATCTAGAATACCGTGCATTTCTGACTTACTTATTTAAGGGGGAATCCACTTGCATTGGAAACAGTTCTGGAAAGGTTCATTTGGCTGATTCCTGGAAGGAAGGCATTGTTTTATGAGGAAAAATCGAACAATCCATATTCATTGGAGTCTAGAAGAGTAAGAGGGTACTCTTGCTGAAACATCAGGATGCCAAGGGGCTTGACAGGATGAATGCTGACAAGATATTCACCCGCATGAGGGTATAGATTCATAGGGTCATAGAGATGTACAGGTATCTAAAATCAGAAGACACAGTTTCAAAATTAGGGGTCTCCCATTTAAAATGGTGATTGAAATAACTCCACAAGGCCAGTATGTCAGCACTAAGTCACCCTTTATTTACATGGCACTGATCCAACTAGCTCAGAGCCAGTTCATAGAGAGCAGAACCCCACCCACTCCTGTTTATATCTGTCAGCCAGTGTTCCCTGATTAGATCATATTAACACCCCAATCAGGGAGCTCAGATTCTATGAGGTCCACCTTGCTGACTTCGTTACAATCATTCAAGTGATGAGGAGGAATTTCTTCTGTTAGAGGGTCATTAAACTTTGGAATTCTCTTCCCTAGACAGCAATGGACTTTGGGTCATTTAACATGTTCAAGATTGAGTTAGTCAGAATTTTCATTGACAAGGGAATGAAGCATCATGGAGGGGAGCAGGAACAACAGTGAAGTCAAGACCATAAATCAAATTAGCTATGAGTATACTGAATGGCCACCATATGGCCTACTTCAATGTCATGTTCTTATAATCACAAAGCCTCTCTAATTTTCATTGGTCATATATAAAGCTGATAAATATAATTGGTGACAAAGCTGTCACTGAACCCATCACTGTATTTATTGTATTCCCTCTAACACCATTTGCTTTACATCTGCTTCAAGTCTTGAAATTGAGATTTTGGTCTTCCAACTGCCTCACCTTTGAACTTTCACAAACAACTGTTGATTTCAACCCCTCTATATCCAACTTATAAAGCCTGTAATCTCTCCATACCTGGCTATCTCTGCTGAAATAGCTCAACTTCCTCTTCTCTGTGTACAACAAGTTCAGATTTGAATCCCTGCTGGTGGTTTATTCATCCAACATCAAGCCTGATTGGACCACTGCATGGGAATACAATTGCCACCCAGTTCCTTCTATGTATATACTATCCTAACTCAGACATACATCATTGTTTCTTCCTTATTTCTGAATGATACCAGGAATGAGGGATGTTAGATTCAAGGAAAAGTATGATAAATTGGGCAGATCTTGAAGCAGAGAAGATTAGGAAATGACCTAATTGAGATGCCCAAAATTATTTTAAAAAATTGACAGGCTAAAGAAGGATATTCTGCTTCTACTAATTGGTATGTCAGTACCATGGACCACAATTTCAAGATTGTCAGAAAAAGAGCTTGGAGTGAGATGAGGAGAAACATCTATATTTGGAGAGTTGTTAGACTTTGGAATGTGCTGCCTGGGAGAGTGGGGGAGGCAGATTCTATAGGACATTTCAAGTAGAAAGTGATGAATTTAGAGGGCTACACAGATAGTTTGGATAATGGGACTAGCTCGGTTAGCTGTTCAGGAGTCAGCACAGACCCAATAGACTGAATGGCTTACTCTACACTGTAAAATTTTATAATTGTCAATTAGTATCGGAGAAAGTACAACTTAAGTTTGCAAGAATGATACCTGGACTTCAGGGGTTAAGTTATGAGGAGAGATTATGCAAATTAGGCCTGTTTTCTCCAGAATTTAAAAGGTTAAGGTGTGACAGAAGTCTTCAAGGGACTAATAGGAAATGACAGGGGATATAAAGATAAATTGTTTACATTGGCTGGAGATTCTCGGACTGGCTGGTATTGTCTAAATATTCAGGCCAGACAGTTTAGGAGAGGTGTTAGTAAGCATGTCTGCACACAAGGGCTGGCAGATGTTTCGAACTCTCTTCCACAAAGGGCGGTTGATGCTGGATCAATTATTAGTTTTAAATCTGAGATAGATAATTTTTTTGTTAAACAAAGGTATAAAGGCATATAGGCCATAGGCAGGTCTATAGAGTTAGGCCACAGTTCAGCCAAGCTCTCAATGAAAAGCAGAACAGGCATGAATGGCTGAATGATCTTCTCTTATTCCTATGTTCCTCCGTTCCTATAATTTAGAATTGCAACCAGCTCGCAGCACCCCAGGAAAGAAACATCAGCATTCTCAGTGCAGACTCATCAGAATCATACCAGAACTAGAGGGGTTAGATTATGTGTACAGTTATCACAGGTCAATGCGACAGAGCTTAAACTTGCTGGAGATACTAGAAAGCTTCCTGATCAAGGGTTGTGCCTGAAATGTCAACTCTCTTGCTCCTCGGATGCTGCCTGACCTGCTGTACTTTTTCCATCGCCACACTTTATCGATATTAGAAAGCATTAACATGCAACTCTAACTCAACAGCTGAAGGAAGACACAAAGAAAAACTGAAGAGAGGATATGATATTACAAAAGAAATATGTCAGAAGCATGTAGATTGCAGCTCAAAATAGGCACAAGGTGAAATGAGCTGAATTCTGTCACTGAGTATCAGTGGTAACTGTAAACTCTAGAATAAGGAAGCATTGCAAACCTCAATTTATCCTGGTCGTGAGTGAGTTAAACATTTTTCTTACTGATGACCTTTTTTGTCTTCCTGCTGACAATCTTACAATGCAAATTGGGGATCCAAAGTGGTTCAGCATAACCAGTCACCTCAAACTAGTGAGAAGATTTGACATAGACTGCCTAGAGATTTAGTTAAACTTAACTGAATTTCCTTCCTGCTTTAAAATTGGTTTCTCATGAGAGATAAGCAGAGAATGTCCCTTTGATAAAACAAATAGATAACGCGTGGAATGGTAATGCTGATGCAAGCAGGTTATTTTACTTGGACTATGAGCACAGTACTGCAAGAGTAAGACCAAAATTAACGAGCCTCAAGCAAGACTTGAGATTAAAAGGAGTTTTTTTTTCCCATGGAGTTGTAAGTTTCTGAAACAGCAAAAAAAATGTTATGACTGCTAATTAACTCTTTGAAAAAAGGAGCTGAGTGAACAAATGGTAAGGAATGGAATTTAAGTTTACAAGTATAAATACAGTTGGAGCTAACTGAATGTTATTTGCAACACAATAGCTTCTCAGATGCTACCAAATAGAAATGTCACTTTCTAGGAAGACAGTGAACCTAGGATGTTGGATGGGAGAGCGCAATGATATTTTGGAGTTTCATTTGATTTTCCTGGTTTGAGGAGAGAAGTCAGGAACAAACATTTCAAAACCGTACCTCAGAGGGTTAGCTGCATGGAGTCCAACCCACACTAGAATTTGGTCTGTGGAATAACAATCTTTATTTGGTAAAATATCATCTTTCATGTCCAATGTTTTCTTACGTCCTCAGTAAACCATTTGAAGAAGAGCACTAAGATCTGTACCTGGGAATATCAGTGAGTTCCACTTGTTCAGCAGCCCAATGTTGAAGTTAAATATGTAACCTCCAGTACACGCACATGCGACACAATGGGATCCTGGCTGACAATCCAAAACTGGTTGGTGGCATTAACTCCTTACACATCCAGGATTATCTGACAAATGGTGCCCAAGTGCAGAACCATATTTCATGTTAGACACTGTGCTGTGAGTTTTCACAATGATCTGTGATCTCACACCTTGCCAAAAGCCTTCTGGAAACCCAAGTACGGTATGTCTAATGCTTTCTTTTTATCCACAGCACATTACTCTTTCAAAGAAGTCTAATAAATTTGTTAAACATCATCTTGCTTTGACAAAACCATCCTGATTCTTTCTGATTATTTTGAGGTTTTCTCAGTGCTCAACTATAATCTCTTTAACAATTGATAGTCACCTTCTCCATGACAGACCTCAAGAAAACTAGCCTATAATGTTTTTGTTTCCTGCCTCTTTCCCTCTTTGAATAGATATTTGCTATTTTCCAGTCTGATGGACCATTTCCTGAACTTAAACGAATTTTGAAAAATTAGTACTGACACATTTACTACCTTATTAGTCATGAAACCTAAGGACAGAATTAATCTGGACCTGGAGACCTGTCAACCTACACTGCATCAGTTTCATAACACCTCCTTCACAACGGTAATTTCATTGAGTTCCTCCATCTCTTCCACCTCCTGATTTATAGCTATTACTGTTGCTGTGTAGTGAAGACATTTGTTAATTTTATTTGCCATTTCATTATTATTGACTACTAATTCCTGATTCTCATACCAGAAGACCAACTCTCATTTTATTCCTTTCTATGTGCCAGTGGAAATTCTCGCTATTGATTTTTACATTTATAGCAAGTTTCCTCTCATACACTTAATTTCTTTGTCCTGGCTCACCTTTTAGTCATTCTCTGTGGTTCTCTAGATTCTGACCAATCATCTGCCTTGTCAGTCTTTTCTGCACAGTTATATGCTTTTTCCTTAAGTTTTGTGCTTTCCCTAAATTCCTTACTTAACCACAGATGGCTGTTCCTCCCTTTTCTTAAAACTAGAAATCTGTAGTGAATTTATATATCAGAGTAACTTGCTAAACCATCTTAGAGGGCAGTTAAGAGTCAATCAATTTGCTGTGGTGACAGCAATTACATGTAGATGATACAGGGGAAAGACAGAAGATCCTGTACAGTTTGAAGGACATTAGTGAACAAGCTAGAATCAGTTTTTATAACAATCTTGTGGTTTCATGATCATTATTAATGAGACAAGTATTTTATTATAGTTCCATTAATTAATTGAATTTGAATTCTGCCAGCTGTTAGAATTTTAACTATCTCTCCTTAGCATTTCTCTGGGCAACTGAATTATTAATTCAGTGACAATGCCACTATATTACTGTTCCTCCGATATCTGCAATTGTGTGAGTAAATGTTTATTAAAATATGAAAAGATTAACCACTGTGCTTTCTGAAGAATAATTTGGCCATTATCCCTGGTCTTATTTGATTATGTCTTCATGATCCAGAATTTTTTGGAATAGGACAACTCATGGTGCAGTTTGTTAGTTAGATATCTTTCACACAGTTTAGTGCGATTTTGTCATGTGCTCCAAGTGTAAGCTCATAAATACACCATGAGGAAAATGAGACATCTACGACCTTAGTGAAAGATAAAATTCCAACAGTCTATCCCCTTAGCCAATCTGATTTAAGGATTAGAACAAAAATAGAGAAGCCACAGAAATGGCAATATGATGAATCAGGGAGAAATAAGGGTCAGAAAGACACATAAAGAGAGGGATTAAGAAAGAGAAAAAAAACGTACACAAGAGAAAAGAAAGACAGAAACAAAATCACATTTTAAAAATCGTTAAAATTTATGTGTAGGGAATGATAGTACACAGTTTTAGGCATTTCCTTTTGAGTTGGAAGTTAAATACTGTTGCAGAAGTGTACATTGCCTTGTTACAAATAACTTGCATTTTTAAGAACCAGCTTTAACTTTATTTGGCATGCTTAATTATAATTTATTGAATAATTATCGCAATCTAGTGAAAATCAGTAAGTGGTTGAGGGTGAGCCGAGTTTATCAATATAAAGATGGAAATTATTCTCTAATTTACGGTGGTTTGCAACTTACAATTATCTCTCTTCCTTGCTACAAATAGGTCTGCATTAATAACAGTACACACGTGAAATTGACAGTTATTTTATCAGCAAAGGTCTCTCCCAAATAATACCACTAGTAACCTGATATTAATTGCACATATTTATCATTGTTTTAACATCAAACGGGGATTGGGAACCTCTGGCCTGTGGGTTAATCTGGCCTGTTGCTAGATTTAATCCAGTCCAGCAGCCCTCTGGAAGATCACTGAGCAAACATTTGCCACAAAGAAGCATTTAACCTCAGAGCACAAGCAGGAATCCTGCACTTCAGGGAGCGGACCTTGAGAAGACATGCACCAAGGACAAAGAGCAGTGTGAAAGCAGATCAGAGGGAGGATCTTGTGAGCTTGAGATCTATGGGCAAAAGACAACGTGCAAGTGTACATCAAAGGAGAGCAGCCTGGAAGGCTGGGATCCATTACCCACTGCAGAGGCCAGGCCTTTGGAGGAGAGGAGTCCTTGAGTGTTTGAGTCACCAGCAGAGACGGCTGCAAATGTGTTGCTGGTCAAAGCACAGCAGGTTAGGCAGCATCTCAGGAATAGAGAATTCGACGTTTCGAGCATAAGCCCAGAAGACCTACCACAGGTTAAGCACAAAAACAGCCACCTGCAACAAAAGTAGAAAACTGGATGTGGGGGGGCGTTGTGTTTTAATGAAAAATGGACAACTGACTTTTTTTTGTGGAGATGAAATGCAAACCCATGTGCCTGATTTAGTGACACCAAAAAAAAATCCAAGGTGGAATGACATTACACCACAATGCATATTAAATGTGGAAAATTTCAAGGGCAGGTGCATGACGACAAAATCAGTGTGCACTTGGAAAGAATTTGGACGCGCAGCAAGCAAATTTCATAAGACCAAGAAAGGGGAAGGACGGTGTTACACAAGCCAGTTATGTGGTGAATGAACTCATCACAAAAAAACCTAGGCCTCATTTGGAGGGAGAGTGTGTGAAGCAGTGCATCATTGTGACTGCAGCTTCACTGGTTCCAGAGAAACTGGAACATTGTTTCAGCATGCAAGCTTGTCTCACAGGAACATGTCAGATCAAATTATTGAAATGGCTCAGGACACTGAAAAGTCTCTGAAAGGTTCTGCAGCTGATTTCAAATTCTACTCTCTAGTTATTGATGAGACAACAGAACAGAACAAATACGGGCTAACGGGCAAGCAAATAACAGCAGATTCTGAAGTTCGAATGGATTTGCTTTTTCTGGTAGCAACGGATGACACCACCAAAGGGGAAGATATTTTTGAGAGGGTTGTATCAGCCGGGCACAGACCTCATTTGAAAAAAATTACATGGTCTTACTACTGATAGTGCTCCAGCCATTTTCGGATCTAAGAAAAGATTAAAGGCAACAGTCAAGAAAAAGATGGACAACGTCAATCTTAATCTGAGTGAGTTAATTGTATACCACTGCATTATTCATCAAGAGAATCTGTGCATGCAGCTCTCGAGGCTGAGCGATGTAACGTTGAAAGTAGTATCAAGCATTAACTTTGTTAAAAGTAGAGGTTTAAGCAGCTGACAGTTTGAAGAGTTACTGAAAGTCCTTAAATCAGATTACAGGGATTCAGTTCACTAATATGAAGTGAGATGGCTCAGGGGGGAGTATGCTAATGTGGTTTTATGAACTGGGGAACTGAAAGAAAACTTTCATCTAAGCAAATGGAGGAACTGTGGCTATGTGGAGTAAACACAAAAAGCCATGTGGCATGGCATTCCCCGTTGAATTTATGCAGTGCCTGACAGCTGTTTCATTGCCATTCAATATTGAAGGTGCTGATGTACCTGAAAACCTTCAACTTAAAGGCAAAGAACTGTAAAATGACCACGAATTGAAGGCCAAATACAGTAACCTGCCAGAGCTAGAATTCTGCAGACTCCTTCTAGGTGTTGCTAACTCCCAAATTTGAGGGGGCACGTGCTAAATATTGCATTGCTGTTTGGAGCAACACACTCCTGTGGGCAATTCTTTTCAGAGCTTTCTTTTAGCGAAGAACCATCTGCAATCCCGATTAACAGGCATAAATTTGGAACAACAGTTATAAGGAGCAATGTCTTCATCGCCAGCAGACGTTGGAAGGTTCACGAAGGCAAAACAATCTTAACCATTGCATTGAAACAGTGGTGAATTGAATTTTTCAGATTTCTCTCTTAAAAATCTAAATTGAGCTGTTCTCCCTGGTGTGTGTCCCTCGATTGATCTTGTCCATGTGTCTTGGGCCCTCGATGAGAGAAAGATTCTCAACCTGCTTTGGTCTGTTAGAAGTGACATACAAGTGGTTAACACCACATTTTTATATAGATTTGTTATCATCAAAAAGCTATTAACTCTGAACAGAAATATTGCCTGGAAAGAATGTCTCAAAGTGTAAAGTTGACTTAGTCCTTGATCCAAAATATTAATTGATGAAGTAACTCAGGAACAATTACTTACAATTGACATCATTGTAAGTTTAGCACAGAATTGAATATATTAGCGACAAAGGGATGAAGTCTGTGACAGCAGCTGACAATGTTGGTTTCAAATATCCAGGTGGCTTAAATGGAAGAAATTACATCTTATTCAAGATTAGATATCAGACAAACAGACGAATATTACACATGTAAAATGATCACATGTCAGTGGATTAAAACAAAATGCCAAAAGTTCTCAGCAGGTCAGAGAGCACTTACGTTAGGAGAAACAGAATTAATATTTCAATTTGATGATCTTGCATTAGAATTGGAAAATATTAGAGCTACCCAATACATATTAAACAAGTATAGAGTGTGAAAAATCAATAACTAACCTGAAAGTAGTTGATAATCCCTTAAAATTCCTCCTGAAGCAAAATGTATGCTCATCTGGGCGAGGTTAAGGAATAATAGTTATTGGAGCATCGACACACTGTTGGAGTGAAGGCAGTGTTGGATGCACATTCCCAGCACCACTAACAAAATCCAAATGGCATCTGGAGCAGTCGTATGTTCAGGGGCATGGATGCCGTTTTATAACTGGGAGCTGTAGCACTAAAAAAATCTGTGAGGTACTGTGCAATCAAAATTTATAGCCAATTTGATACTCAGTGTATAGTAGATGTTTAACAATCATAGATATGGAATAAATCATAGAATGGTGTGACACAGAAGAAGGCCAGTCAACCCATTGATCTGTGCTGCCTCACTCCTCTACTCATATACCCATTTCTATATTATCTGCACAATCATCCTGAATTAAAGTGATTTCTGTATCTTATACATATTTGGATGTATCTGTGTTCTATTTTACAAGAATTCAGTGCCATGAAATACAGCAATGCAAAGACCATGAAGCGGGGATCAGACCAAGTGTCAGATCACCTCATGGTTCAAGGTGAGGCCTATTCCAGGACATAAAAAGGTTGAGTCTCGAATTTCAGTGTGTGTTATATTCCAGAAGAGATACTAAGCTGTTGGAAACTCTCAACTAAAAGCAAAATGCTGCAGATGGTGGAAATCTGAAGCGAACACAGAAGGTGTTGGCGGAAGTCAGCAAGCATGGCAGAGATAAGTGGGGTTAACATTCCAAGCTTGCAATAATTCTTTTTCAGAACATGAGGACTCGAAACATCAAATCTGTTTTTCTCACTCCACTGATGCTGCCAGACCTGCTGAATTTCTCCTGCATTTTCTGTGTTTGATTGAAGTAAAATCTAATTGTTCAGATGAATGTTGCAAGTTTCAGTTTGGAGTTTGTTGGCCAGAGCCTGATGTTTGATCACCAGCTGTGAACTTTAAAATGCCCTATATTTTCTAGATTTTGAAGAAATTCCAGTGAATTGAAAGGTAGCAAAGGAACATCACTATGCAAGAAAGGAAGGAAGGAAAGAAATGTTACTTGCCACATGTCAGACTGAACATAGATAGTGTATACATCTTGCTGCATTCGTACATGACCTGCTTCAGTCTCTCATCTTGAGTATTTCTTCCATTTTCAGTACTCTACCTCCTTTGATCCTTATCCCACACCCTTCAATTGTCCTCAATTTATTCTCCTGTCCCAATTTTGATGCCCTCTTAAATAAACTTAACATTAAGTCATAGAATCATAGAGATGTACAGCATGGAAACAGACCCTTCAGTCTAACTCGTCCATGCCAACCAGATATCCTAACATAATCTAGTCCCATTTGCCAGCACCTGGCCCATATCCCTCTAAACCCTTCCTATTCATATACCTGTCCAGATACCTCTTAAATGCTGCAATTGTACCAGCCTCCACAATTTCCTCTGGCAGCCCATTCTGTACATGCACCATCCTCTGAGTGACAAAGTTGCCCCTTAAGTCCCTTTTATATCTTTCCCCTGTTATCTATGCCCTTTAGCTCTGGACTCCCCCACCCCAGGGAGGGTCTATTTACCCCATCCATGTCCCTCATGATTTTGTAAACCTCTATAAGGTCACCCCTCAGCCTCCAACGCTCCAGGGAAAACAGCCCCAGCCAGATACTATGAACCTGTACCCCAAGCTCTCTTTGTTCAGCAACACTCCCTAGGACCTTACCATTAAGTGTATAAGTCCAGTTCTGATTTGCTTTTCCAAAATACAGCACCTTGCATTTATCTAAATTAAACTCCATCTGCCACTGCTCAGCCCATTGGCCATCTATTTGATCAAGATCCCATTGTACGCTGAGTTAACCTTCTTCGCTTTCTGATACACCTCCAATTTTGGTGTCATCTGCAAACTTACTAACTTTACCTCTTATGCTCGCATCCAAATCATTGATGTAAATGACAAAACGTAGAGGACCCAGCACCGATCCTTGTGGCACTCCACTGGTCATAGGCCTCCAGTCTGAAAAGCAACCCTTTGCCACCACCATCTGTCTTCTATCTTCAAGCCAGTTCTGTATCCAAATGGCTAGTTCTCCCTGTATTCCATGAGATCTCACCTTGCTAACCAGTCTCCATGAGAAACCTTATCAAACACCTTACTGAAGTCCGTATAGATCACATCCACCATTCTGCCCTTATCAATCCTCTTTGTTACTTCTTCAAAAACTCAATCAAGTTCGTGAGACATGATTTCCCATGCACAAAGCCATGCTGACTGTCCCTAATCAGTCCTTGTCTTTCCAAATACATGTAAATTCTATCTCTCAGGATTCTCTACAACAATTTTCCCACCACCAACGTCAGGCTCACTGGTCTATAGTTCCCTGGCTTTTCCTTACCACCTTTCTTAAATAGTGTTCCCACATTAGCCAACCTCCAGTCGTCCAGCATCTCACCTGTGACTATTGTTGATACAAATATCTCAGCAAAGGGCCCAGCAATCACTTCTCTAGCTTCCCACAGAGTTGTAGGGTACACCTGATCAGGTCCTGGAGATTTAACCACTTTTATGTGTTTCAGGACATTCAGCACCTTCTCCTTAGTAACATGGACATTTTTCAAGATGTCATCCACTATTTCCCCATATTCTATATCATCCATGTCCTGCTCCACTGTAAACACTGATACAAAATACTCATTTAGTATCTCTCTCATCTCCTGCAGCTCCACACATAGGCCACTTGATGATCTTTGAGGGGCCCTATTCTCTCCCTAGTTGCCCTTTTGCCTTTAATGTGTTTATAGAATCCTTTGGATTCTCCTTAACTCTATTTGCCAAAGCTATCTCATGTCCCTTTCTTGTCTCCTGATTTCCCTCTTAAATGTACTCCTACTGCCTTTATACCCTTCTAGGGATTCTCTCGATCTCTCTTGTCTATATATGACACACGCTTCCTTCTTTTTCTTAACTAAAACCTCAATTTCTCTCGTGCTGATAATTTCAGTTTGGTACCTGTCCTGAATTCTCACAACTTGAAAATATATTATTGATTGTACATCACATCACATGTAGTTTACAGCACAAAACCTGTTTATGTATTAATGCCCCTCAAAACCCTTCTCCAAATTTACATAATATAACCCTATCGGCATAGCTATCAGCAAAATGTATTTCTTTCTGTATAACATGCATCTCACTATATGGTGCATATATTTCAATATTTGATGCATGCTTGAAAGGATGCAGTGTCTGATTTCACGGGTGGGTTAAATTACATTTATATCTGCCAACATCCAGCCAAACTGTAATTCACGATGGCATTGCAGAAAAACACTATTGTTTTGGAAAACCTCAATTTAAAGCCACACCATTGAATCAAAGTTTTACTGGAGTTAAGTTTCTGTGGAGGAAATTAATGACAAATGACTTCAAACATAACCTGACAAGCTTTGACTATTTTGCTTTGAAGCACAACTTACATTTCGATTGTGCCTTTAATGTGGCAAAAATTTCAAAGTGCCTTAAAGGATCATTATTAGGCAGAAGTCTATCCATAGAACTGGGGAAAACTGTAGAGTCATTAGCCATGTGGTCAGTAAATATGTCGCGTCACTTAGTTGTCTCCTTTTGCTTCCTCATGGTGACTTAGATGTATGTGCCACATTGAATTGCTACAAAACGAAGACTGGATGACTGCTGCCAGGATACTGACCTGCAATATTACCCATCAGGTTGATGTTGAGACAGTGGAATCTTGTTCAGTTGCTGTGCATCACAGGGTTAGCTTGAGGTGCCCATTAAGCAATGCTTCTGCGGTTCATGGAATCCTGCACATTGGGGAAGATCTGCAGATCCCGGTGAAACTTTGTGCTCGCCTCATTTGTCTCTCTCTATGAGGATGATGACTGCGGTTAGCTGTCAACATACAGATCACATCAATGACGTCCCTCATGCAGAAGTGGTCAGCAACCCGTGATGTGTTGGAAGATCCTCAGATTCAGCCAGGAAGGAACCATTTACATTAAGGCTCACTTTCATCGGTCACCTTCACCATCACCAGCCTTGCTGTCCTTGACCTTCTCTGCACTGCATTTGTGACTGCAGCAAGTGGCAGCTTTTAGTGAGGACCTTCTTACTGAAGATCAGACATCTTACACAATGGACTGAATCTTCACCTCTTAGAAGATTCTGCACTTTGGTACCATATGCAGATTCTTATACAAATGGTGTCTGGGTTCTGACCATCCCAGCAATTTTTCCAAAAGCCACTTCCTGGATCCCCTTTAAATTAGGGATAGAGGGTACACTCCCATGACGGAGAGCCTGATGCTGCGGATGGTCAGCAGTCCCACCGGGAGAGGTGGGCATTGCTGGTATCCGTGGGGTACTATGAAATGCCTTAAAGTACAGAAACCTTCTGTAGATTTGTTAGGTAGTGGAAGGTAAGTGAGGCTATAACCACTAGGCCAACTATGTAAGGGACAGCATATGACCAAATCAGTAGCCCTGCTTCATCCACTCAGGGAGGCTGGGGAGTGGGAACTGCTTCAATCACCTGCCGAGCTTCAGTCACATTGGGTCCTATCCACCATCATCAAAATGCTGACCAATTTGTCCCATTAGATTCCCTACAGTGCGGAAACAGGCCTTTTTGGCCCAGCCAGTCCACACCGACCCTCCGAAGAGTAACCCACCTAGACCCATTCCCCCTAACTAATGCACCTAACACTACAGGCAATTTAGCATGACCAATTCACCTAACCTGCATATCTTTGGATTGTGGGAGGAAACCCATGCAGACACGGGGAGAACATGCAAACTCCACACAGCCACCTGAAGCTGGAATTGAACCCGGGTCCCTGGCGCTGTGAGGCAGCAGTGCTAACCACTGTGCCACTGTGCTGATAATAAGTAGCTACCCACTGCTGTCAGGTAGGCATGTGATTCTGGACAGACCACATCTTTAACTAGACTGCTTGGAAGCAAGAATCCCTTAGGAAGACTGTCCCGTTAATGTAAATTTATCCCTGTCTTTCTGCAAAACCTGTGTGATTAGGAAGGTTCTGGCCATTGTTTCTCCTGAGACTCATTCAAGGGAATTATTGCCTGCATACTCTGGATGGATGTAGCATCTTGATGACTGCCCTTTTCCTCCTCTTTGCCTCCCTCTTTCAGCACATCTTTCTGCATGGTCTCTGTCTATTCTCTGAGTAATGTGTTCTCAGGGAAATTACTGCTTGTACATCCAGGTCTGGATGATACTTTTTGTGCAGATGCTTTGAACTCTGTAAAAGTGTGACTCACCATTAATGAAGGCCTTTAAAAAATTATAGACAACATCAAACACTCTTAAAATTATAGCCACAGCCTGAAGAAATCAACCAACCATGGCGTTGTAAGTAGTTGGTTGAATATGGCTGGTGGTGATTTCTTCCTAATATTGAATGTGTGTTCCACTGTGTGAGACTAAGAGACAGTGGTACACTGGGCTTTAAGACATCACCTCTGACATCAAATCAGTATGTGCACTGATACTTGTCATGGCCTGTTCTGCTCTGGACATTTACTGTTTACCACTAATGCCCTTACCAATATAGTCTCTGGTGCAAGTCTCCACAAAATTGTACCCATAATTTGCAGATGGCATTTGGATAACAAATAACGCCTTCAATATATAAATGATAGTCACTGCTGATCTGAATTTTACACCAAATGTTTCTTCTGCAGACGATGAACCCAGCTCAGGCAGATTTGGGAGACTATTGAGTTAATATATTTCTTGTAACAAGTTGAGAAATTGCTATTTTACCGGGAACCCCATCAGATTGAGGAATGTGCTGCTGCTGTTTAGCCAGAGGTATTTCTGTGTGGGTGTTAAATGGTGGAGAAAGTGGGTCAGAGCTCAAAACATATGTTGAATTTGACAATAGATCACTGACTGTTTTCCCATGAAGGCCATTTTTACAATGTTCTTTTGTGAAAGCCACTGAAATATTTGAAAAATGATTTAAAAATAGGTACATCACTCAAGAAGCTATTTTTATTAAATTGAGCCCATTATCATACAATGAGACTTTATAAATTTGTGTGTAATACAAGCCAGGCTGAAGAGCTGTAAGGTAATCCATGGAACTACCCCTGCTGGTTTAGTTAATAAACTTGGCAATTCTCTCACAAACATACCAGGAAGAAATGAATGCCTACATACAGAGACACTAGCTTTTTTTGATTTGAAGTGATGGAAGATAGTTAAAGAATAAACTAAAGACATTATAAATGGAAACACTGTTTGCACCAAGAGTGCCTGGTAGAGGACATACTATAAAAGATTTTGGTCTTGTTATGCTGATTAGAAAATATATTTATTTTGATAAATAAAAAAATAGAAGTGCTGGAAACACTCAGCAGATCTGGCAGCACCTGAGGTAACTAGGATACATTTATTCCAAAGGTATCCATGTTATTTTGATGAATTTAATGGAAAATGTAAATTCTTTGGAAATTAATGTGTGGTTGATGCCATTGATACTAATATTTAGAGTCCAATTATCTAGTAAAACAAATATTGTTGACTGGATGGCTAAACCAAAGATGGCAGCAGAGAAAATTCAAGTCTCCTAATCTCTTTGACTGCATGTTGGGGGACTTTAAAAGTTTAGTGAAGACTGAATTCTCATTTGAAAGCTGTGTGGTGAACGTGTACTTCCACTGCTATCTTCGATTGTGCCTCTTCGCTGCTTTGTTTACAGTCAAGAATTTCTGTTTTGCAAAACGGAAATTCCTGATGACACTGGGGTTTTAAAGGCCATGTGTCACCAGAAGTTTGTGGCTGGAAGCCAAATTCTCTTGCTCACAAAAAAAATTAATTGCATGCTGATGTTGCTGCTCACAAGTGTAGCCAGTTCACTAATACCTTGTCTGAAGTGCCAGCAAACTGCGGTCCACCAATGCTTTTAAATTGCAGTTTGATTTAGCTCATTTTTAAAAATGTCTTTATGTTTAAAGTAAAAAAAAAGGCAGATTTAATCTGTCTTCTTTGATGTTATTAAATTGGCTGCCTGAGAAGCAATGTCAGCTTGCAAAGAATTCAGCGAAGAGGAGTTTATGAGTGGAAAACCTAAATTCCAGTCAAGACCATGCCTCTGATTTTTACTGAAACCAAAATTTAGCAATCTAATAGCTTGCACTGGCACTGTACAATTGCCACATTAATACTTAACCCTGGTATTTATAGTGGGATAGAAAACTTTTGGAACAAATGCAAATTGTTTGGATTAATATGGTCACATAATGTTGTGAATGCCACATGTGCGTCCAAGATACTATCCTTCAGAAATGAACCCAGGAATTGTTTGACAAAGAGAAAGAATCATCTAGCTCACTGTCTTCAGATGTGAGTAATAGTGTATAAGTTCAAGCACTCAATCTCTATCAAATAGTTTACAGCACATCTAGTCATAAAGCAGGAAAACCCATTGATGGAAAGATTTGGGAAGGTCTATAGATCATATCATAAGCATAGATCCTCCTAAGCATAGCACACTTACAATATTCCATGTCTTTAATTATTCCAAGATGCTGTTTTCCAAAATAATGATGCATAAGACCACTTGGTGTTGTGAAATGATGACAACTCAGGGGAAATGTGGTCACGTCTCAGTGGAAAACCTACCTACACAGGGGAGCATAAGAATATACAATAATGTAGCTGCTGTAAGGAATTAGATAATTGGAGATAGATTGGAATTTTTCCAATCAAGATGTAAATTCTGAAAGGTATATTGCCTTCCTGGTTCCAGATTAAAGGGCATCACTGAATTTGTGGAGAACATTCTATGAGGGTGGGGGAAACAAACGGAGTTGTGCTTCATATTGGAAAAGAATTGCATTCCAAGAGGAAGATTTTCAGAAAAATAATCATAAGAATTCCAAGTTTAAGGAATAGGACTTCAGAAGTAATCAGCTTCTTTCATTTTTAAATGAAGCACTGTTGGAAATTTCTTCTGATTTGAAAGAACTTAGATTTTAATTTAAAAATGGATTGACTCCATCATCTGGTTGGTCAGTGTCCCATCTGCAGATCCATATGGCTGTCTGTACGCACAGAAGCTGATCGTCTGATTTCTTTGATGGAAAGCAGGGAGCCTTTAAATTTGTAGCTGTGACTAACTCCCTGTTAATGATGTAATACCTCAGTCATTTGACCAACCTTTACGTCTGAGCAAGGAGACCTCTTCCCACTGATATTTGGCTATCTTGCCACCAAACAAGGTATGTGAGAAGTGGAAGACATGGCAGCTAAATGTGTGGTTAATGGAATGGTGAGAGGGAAGGTTCAGATTTCTAGGGCCTTGTAAACAGTTCTATGGCAGCTTACACCTAAATAGTATTGAAGGTAATCTTCTCAATAGGGGTTAACCAGTGCAAGGGGGATGGTCCCAATTAATATGGCAGAGGAAAGGGAACCAGGATGTAAAAGCAAAGAGGGGAGACATAGTGCAAGATGCGCAAACAGCAAGGGAATAAAGAGTAAGGTACAAAGAACAAGAATTTGATGGAGGTAAAAAAGGGGAATGTGGCTCATATGGTGTTGGAATGCAAGTGGATTTATGTGAGGAATGTTACAAATAAGATTGATGAGCTGCAGGCGCAAGTTGTCAGATGAGTTTAAGATATAGTGGATATAGTGAAAACCTGGCTTAAACGCAGGCCACAAAGCATTTAGGAGGGATACGGCGAGAGAAAAGAAAGTAGGAAGGATGACGGCATTGGTCGGGGATAATAAGCTGGAATTTATGTTCTTCAGTGAGATGAGAGAGGCAAAGAAACTACTCAATCCTAGTCCTGCTGTCCTAACTCATTAACAGTCAATTATTGGCTGTTTGGTGGCAAGGTGGCCAAGTATCAGGTCTCCTTGCTCAGACATAAAGGTTGGTCAAATGACTGAGGCATTACATCATTATCAGGGAGTCAGTCAGGGCTACAAATTTAAAGGCACCCTGCTTTCCATCAAAGAATTCAGACAATCAGCAGGATCAGCTTCTGGGTGCACAAACAGCCATATGGATCCTTAGGTGGGACACTGACCAACCAGATCTAAGTTCTTTCAAGTCAGAAGAAATTTCCAACAGAGCTTCATTTAAAAATGAAAGAAGCTGAAGTTGTAAATGTGAGAGACCTGTGCCACTCAATTCTCTGTCACTTTATTTAAAAGATAAAAAGAACGTAAGTTCCTGCAGTGCTGATTTTTAAAAAGGCAGCAAAATGGTCCTGAAAGTACAGCTATAGAGTTCTCCTGGAAGAAAACGAAGCTTTTCAAATACTAAAATGCATTTTTCTACACTGTGAAGGATGACCTTTGTTGAGACCTTGATTCGTTTGCCATTTGCTTACTTCAAATCACTGTCAAAATAAAAATAATAGCCAGCAAGACACCTCACCCCTGATTTAGTGCAATTGCCATCGAGAGGCTGAAACCTGCTACTATAAGTCTGAAACTTTTAACCTATAAACCTGTAATTAGAAAAACTGCACTTTTGAAGGGGCTAAGACCAGTAATGAAGAAAAGTAAAAGAAAGCAGAAGGAGAAAATAAAAAAAATGAGAGATAAGCAAGATTAGTTATAGAAACAAACAAACACTGCACAACACTCAAACTAGTGATAAAAGTAAAAGTCTGCAACAAAAAAGGCAAACACTTCATTATGGACTGAGCAGCCAAAGAGATATTATTGTGCTAAAATTTTTAAACACTCCCTTCAGATTTAGTTTATAAACCAAGCAATAGATGACCCACAGGAGAGAGCTCTAAAAATCCTGCTTGCCATTGTCAAGGAAAAGCTTTGATGTGGAGGTGCTGGTGTTGGACTGGGGTGGACAAGGTCAGAGGTCACAAAACACCAGGCTATAGGCCAAAAGGTTTATTTTAAATCACAAGTTTTTGGAGCGTAAGCCCTTGTCAGGTGAAGTGAAAAGTTTACAGATTTGATACATTGGGTTTTTCCATGGACGATCATAAAGATCCAAAACAAAGGTAGAAAGTTCTCAAAGCTCAGCTAAAAGTAATAGAAATAGTGACAGAAACCCCAAAAGACTATTGACCAATTTGTCAGAAAGTGCTTGAGCCAATTACCACCCAATCAGTCTATTTTTGATCATCAGTAAAGTGATGGAAGGGATCATCAACAGTGCTATCAAGCAGCAATTGCTCAGCACTAGCCTGCTCAATGTCACTCAGTTAGGGTTCCTTCAGGGCCCCTCAGCTCCTGACTTCATTACAGCCTTCATTCAAACCTGGACAAAAAAAAACAAACAAGCTCCAGAGTGAGGTGAACGTGCCCTTGACATCAAGGCCAAGTTTGACTGAGTGTGGCATCAAGGAGCCCTAGCAACACTAGAAGCAATGGGAATTGGAGAAAACACACCACTATTTGGATCCATACTTAGCACAAAGGAAGAGGTTTGTTGATGTTGGAATTCAGTCATATCAGCTCCAGGACATCCCTGCAGGAGTTCTTCAGAACAATATCAACCATCTTCAGGTGCTTCGACAATAACCTTCTTCATCATAAAGTCAGAAGTGGGATGTATACAGATGACTGCACATTCAGTACCATTGAGAGTCCTCAGATACTGAATCAGTCTATGTCCATATGAAGCAAGACCTGGATAATATTCAAGCTTCAATTGACAAATGGCAAGTAACAGTTGTGTCAGTCAAATGCCAAGCAATGATCACCCCCATCAAGTGAGAATTTAACTATCATCTATTGAACATTCAATGACATTGCTCTCACTAAATCACTTATTACCAATATTCTGGAAGTTCCCATTGACTAGAAATTGAACTGGTCCAGCAATATAAACGCTGTCACCAAAACAGCAGGTCAGAGGCGAGGAACACCACAGTGGGTAACTCACCTCTTTACTCTCCAAAGCCAGTCCACTACCAGACAAACATCAGTTGCGTGATGGAATACTCCCCACTTGCCTGGATGGTTGCAGCTCCAACAATGCTTTCCCTGACTCAGGGGTGGACTCAGGATCTGGGAACAGTTCATTCCGACCCCTGGAAGGGAGATCAAGCCCAAGCTGCACCTTTCTTTTACTGCTCCTTCCCTTTTAGATGCTTCTTAAAAACATTAATATTATCAAAAGTAATATCTTCATGGAAATTTAGTTATTAATATTCATTTATGTTTTATAAAAACAAATCCTGGGTTTTCTCAAGTGGGAAAGAAATGAATAATTAACATGTACATCAGTAGAAAAGGGGTGCTGTAGCATACTTCTTGTCATGTTTACATGACTTGTGACCTCCTGCAGTCGCTTTAGAGGTCAGTAAAGTGGGCTGACAGACTTCAGAGGCAATTAAATAAAGTTACAGGTTCTATGGATGGCTGCTAACTAGACCTACTAGTATATTATGATTTCAGAATCCTTAATTTGTAACTGACTGTAACATTAATGAGATTTTTAAAGGTATAAAGACAGTTTTAAAATTGAATTGGCATCTTGTAAGAACATTATAAGATAAGTAAACTAACTATACTGTAAAGCGCTCATTCATTCATTTTATTTTCTGGTACTTCGTCATCATTCCACGTTATACAATGTGAATTTACGGCATTACAAATTTAGTTGCGTATGTATTCTTATTTATCAATGTTCTTTTCTCTTTCTGAAATATTGACCTGTGAGGTTTTTTTTTGGCAGATTTGAAATATGGTAAAAATAGAATGAACAAAAAGGCAGTGGGCAATGAAACATTAAAATGTCAGTCTAACTGAATATATTCCAATGCACATAAACTCTTTATGTAAGCAATAAGATTACTGTTTATGACATGCCCTTCCTGTTTCTACTGTATAGAGTCTGCGGTATTGTACACACAGACTTTGTTAGACTGTACCCTTTACATTTTGGTAATGTCTTTTATGGGAAAGTTCAGCTTTCATCTCATTTTGGCTCTGTACCCTGTTAACACAGCTGATGTGAACCTATCATATGCTGTTCTCATCAATCAGATCAAGGGAGCAGCAGAAACATTTGAAGGGACAGTATTCAGCTACTAAATTTATTACTACATTTTTGTCATATTAGAGCCAGTCTCACATGTTGTGTATAGCACAGCCGTTGTCATTGAGACAAATAAATAGTTTGGCCTTTTGTTAAACTGTTGACTCTGCAAAGGCCTTCTGCCATTTGTTTAAAGTTGAAAAGTTAGACTTTGGTATAGTTTCAAAGAGGCCACCAGGGATGAAAACAAAATTGGTGAAACCCCCAAATCTAAAAGTTGCAACAGCTAATCACAGACGGTGTATGACCATGGGATGTCAGCAAGTTAGGAGGAGTTCATTTCTCTTGGATAATGGTGTTACTTTAGATGGTGCTGGCAGCACAGTCATGAAAGTACAACAGACATAAATTGGACAAGACTGGTTTATGTTTTAATTTCTCCATTTTGTTTTCCTAGACAAGAAAGGAGCTGCCTGCAGACCGGATGCAAGCTTCATTTTCCTGCTTGTGTTGAGTTAACTAGGATTATGGCTAATATTGCTATTTGTCTCTCATTAAGAAGGGAAAGATCAGTTGGATTTCTTATTCCTTACTAAGAAGACTACTGATAATAAACATACATAGGTATCAGAATGAAGATAGTACAGGAAGGTGGACTTGATAGATAAGATCAGCACAGGAACTAATTAATGGCAAAGTGGACATGGGCTTAAAGAGCTGAAGGCCTGCTTCTAATCTTATATTTTTGTCCTTATGTTTTAATCAAATCTTGTATAGGTACCCAATCCTCTTGTGTTGCCAAGAGTATTGTAGAAAGAGGGATTCCTCTCAGTTTTTTTCTCTTTCCTCCCTTCAGTTGTGCTTATTTCCCATCTTCAACCTCCTCTCTTTGTCTGCTCATGGGGGATACTCCTAGAACTTAGAATTTCTGACACAGTAGCTGCTGTGAAACCAACGCAAAGTTAATGAGCTCTCAGAGACCCAACAATGATAAGGGAAATGTAATCATGTGTAATATGAATAATTTGATCAAGTGTCCTATGGGAAGACATCACATGAAGATGTCATGTGGCCAGAATGTCACATGATAAAACCTCCCAAAGCTGGAGAGAGTTCAGAATAGATTTATCAGGATGTTGCCAGATATGGAAGGTTAAAGTTATAAAGAAAGGCTGAACAAGCTGGAACTTTTTTCGCTGAAGCACAGGAGATTGAGAGATGACTTAATGGAAATTTATAAAATAATGACAGTATAGATAGACTTGATGGTAGTTGTCTTTCCTCTAAGATGGGGACACATTTTTAAGGTGAGAGGAGAAAAATTTTTAAAAAGAGGCAAATTTTTTATATAGCGGGTGGTTCGAGTGTGGAATGAACTTCCTGAGGAAGTGGTGAATGTGGGTAAAAGACATTTGGATAGATACGTGAATAGGAATGATTTGGAGGAATATGGGCCAGAGTAGGCAGGTGGGACTAGTTTAGTTTGGCATTGTGTTCAGAATAGTGCTGTATGACTCTGTGACTCTTTGACTGTCTGAACCTGGGTTGCAACCCCAGATGTTGGTCAAACTAGGTAAGGTTGACAAGTTTTCAGTCTAATAAGTCTCTATGAAAGTAGTGAGGTTTTTATTTTGTTTTTATAGTGATCAATAGCAGATTTCTATTTCTAAATTAAGAGACAAGGGTAAATGGAATTCAATTGCCATACTGAAATGAGAATGGGATTTTCTATTAATTCTCTGTTACTGATTCAGCAACAACCCTACCTGACATGTCAGCATGATGAGCCATTCTGTAGTTGTAGAGATTTAGATGCCTTCCCAAACTGCCAAATGATTGTCTGGAATCAATTTTCCTTTCTACACACGCAAAGGAGTTGACTCATTTTCAACCAATCTATTTTAAACCATTACAGCCACCACGGGTGCTTGTCCAACTTCCAGTTCAGACAATGTGGCCTGGAGATGGCTTCTGCAGGGTGTGGCCCCTCCAGTTGGTGAAATCCAGCTTAGGCAGAAACGTTTACAACTGGCACACAAACATTGCTGTGAAGCCACTCGAGCATAGTCATCATGTTCAATTCTTTAACATTCACTGGACATGGAGTTAAACAGCTCCTGGAGAGGCCCAGCTGGCTATGGCAGGGAGTAGCTGGGATAGGGCAGGCCACTAGTGGGATTTATTTCAACTTGAAATTGGATTAAATATAAAAATGGACTTGGAAATATGTTTGATTGAAACTGCTGATGTAACAGCAGCTGTGTACTATTAAAAGTTGCCGATAGTATCAGCCAGAGAAAGGGGAAAGAGTTAATTTTAAAAATAAATTCATCAATGTTAAACACTCTTCTCTCCAAAAGCTATTGATTCATTAGGCATTGATTCATAAGGGGATAGTTTGTTGGTGCAGGCAACAGTTCCTATGAACCTCACAAAGGTTCATCTTCAAAAGGGTTAATCTTCAAAAATGATCAAAGACAAAGGGAGTGGTAATGCGACAGCTAAAGAAACAACAGATGAGTTCCAAGGAGGTGTGATTGGCAGGATAGCAGCAATCCAAGCAGCTAAGACCTTAAGAACCAAAAAAGAAAACATTGCATTGGCAAAAAAAAACACAAAACAAAATGTGGACAGATTCTAGCATTGGGCTGGGGGTGCAGGAACTAGTCAGGGATGCTCCATTAATTGAAGGTGCTGCTGGGGTTGAAGTTGAGGTCAGAGAGAACCTTATGCCTACCTGGAAAGGAGATGAGGGGTGAAAGCAGTGGTGCATGAAATAAGACAGACATAGTTGAGGATGTTATCTACCAAAGTCGGTGAGTTCTGATGAAGGGTCACCGGACTTGAAACATTAACTCTGGTTCCTTTCTCTCCACAGATGCTGCTACATCATCTGAATTCCTCCAGCAATTTCTGTTCTTATTTCAGATCTCCAGCATCTGCTGTTCTTTGCTTTCTTATAGTGGGAGAGTCCTCAGGTGAGGAGAAAATACATATCAGAAATGCGAGCATAGAATGTTGCACCAAATGAACAGATGTAATGAAGCCAGGCAAACTGGGAGAAAGGAATGAAGTGGACTGGGAGCAAGTTTTGCCAAGGTAATTGTGGCCTTATAATGATATTGGCTGATAACATCTCTCCATAAATGGAGCCAGAGAAAGTCATGGAAAGGAAGGGAAGGGTTGGAAATGGATCAAGTGAAGGAGTGGAAACTGGAAGCAAGGTCAATGAATTTTCCAGTTTCAGAATGTATGGCACTGATAAATGTACGGTTCATCAACATAATGAAAAAGAGTGGTGAGGGAGCTGGGCCTCAGTAGGACTGGAAGAAGGAGTGCTCCTGAGAATAAGGGAAATATCCCACAAAAAAGCAGAGTATAGCTGGGAGCCTGCAGATACTCAGAGCATCAACCCATAACAGAAAGAAGTGACTGGAGTTGAAAGAGAAGTTGTTCACTGTGAGAAGTTGTTCAGTGAGGAAAGCACTGATGGATGGAAAATTGTTGTCTGTCTGTACAAAGAAAAATAGAGACCTCTCAAACTTTCTTGGCGGGGAAAGAAATGCAGAGGGATTGGACGTCCATTGTGATGGAGGGAGAGAAATGGCCAGGAAACTGGAAAGCACTGAAATGATGCAGGACATCAGATGAGTCACAGATGTTGCTCAGATGAGATTGGAAAAGTAGATTTGAAATTGGAAGAAATCAGTTCAGTGGTTAGGAAGTAGCTGAGAAAATGGTTTATTTAGGACAGTCCTGTATAGGAAGGATACAGAAACGAACTGTTTATAGTTGGGGGACTATTAAATTTGTTGGTCATAGATAGAAAATCTCTAGAGGTGAAGGGGTCAGTAGCAGTCCTGGAATTGAGGGCTTTCACTTTGATGATTGAGTCATAGATAAAGAGAGAAAGGAGGACATTCACAGAGAGTTGCTTTTTGTCCTTTGTTTGATAGAAGTTAGTACAAATCTCTTGTCAGCAGGTTTAAACATAATGTTGTAGCTAAAACTAAGATAATAGAATGGGGAGAATAAAGCAGAAAGTGACGTGCCATGTACAGACCTCTCAGGTTGGAAGAGTGTGTAGGTTAGAGGGTACCATCAATCCATGGCAAGGGTTGAGGTACAAAGCCAAGAGTGGGTCAGGGGGAAGAGAAGATGTTTACCTCCATGAATTGTTGAAGCTTGTGATCCTTCACATCTGAAAGGAAGATAAAAATGTTTTTGTTGAAGTGCTGGATAAAGCACTTTTTGTTTTTCTTACCCTCCATCCCTTTTCACTTGTTCGAAACATGTTACATTTGTAATTTTCTCAATTCTCGTGAAAGGTCCTGAAACAATGGGTTGGACTATTACCAAGTCAGGTTGGTAGCCCATTAAGAATGGTAGTGGAGACACTATTCAGGGATTCCTGACCCAGATGTCTAATTTTTAGGAGTGCTTTTTAAGAGTTTGTGCTTGTTTGGGCTATAGGTCTGTGCTTAGCATTCCTGGCCTGGCCAGTTCGATTGCAGAGATAAGCATAGCTTAGATTAGATTAGATTAGATTACTTACAGTGTAGAAACAGGCCCTTCGGCCCAACAAGTCCACACCGACCCGCCGAAGCGCAACCCACCCATATCCCTACATTTGCCCCTTACCTAACACTATGGGCAATTTAGCATGGCCAATTCACCTGGCCCGCACATCTTTGGACTGTGGGAGGAAACCGGAGCACCCGGAGGAAACCCACGCAGACACGGAGAGAATGTGCAAACTCCACACAGTCGGTCACCTGAGTCGGGAATTGAACCCGGGTCTCAGGCGCTGTGAGGCAGCAGTGCTAACCACTGTGCCACCATGCCGCCCTTACTCTCGGTAATGGCTCAAGATACATAAAGAGGCATGGGCTGAGAGCCCAGAGAATCATTAGATTGTTGCAACTCCCATGCTTAGTTGACAGCTTTGATCCCTTTCAATTTTCAGATGTATTTGATTACACAAGGTGAAGTGATGCAGCATCTCTTTTCATTGGGACCTTGTTGGCTTGCTCATAAAGGATTTCTGTCCCCAGGACCAGAAGAGGATGCCACGAACCCACACGGAATGGAAAAGGAAGGCTTGTATTTATGTAGCCCTATTCATGATCTCAAAATCTCAAAAGTGCTTTAGAGACAGTGATGCATTTAAATGCAGCCACTGTTGTAATCTTAGAAACATCGCAGCCAATGTATGTATAGTAAGGTCCCATTCAGCACAAATGCTGGTTCAGGGTTTCCAGCTGGATCAGTGCAGTCTCAGCAATGTCAATGCCCTTCTCCACTTCACCAGCATAAGTGCCATCATCTTTTTTTTGATATTGCATACTCTCTGTCAACTACTGCACCCACCTCCCAACAAGGCCTATGTTCTAATACTCTCACTTTTACCTGCAATAACTTTCCTCGCTCACTGTCGCATTCCCAACCCTCAACAGCACTAACCCAACATGACCTCTGAGCTTCCTACTCTCTCACTCAGAAGTTATCAAAAGTAATGCTGTGTCACCCACTTTCATTTTCTGTAATACTCGCCTTTCATTTATTCCATGAGGAAAGTAGCCCACAACAGGGCAGAAAGAGTCATGATGGCTGGTCAGCTGCCGAGATTCAGCTCCTCAGCCTTTATATGGAGAGTATCCGGACTCTGACCACCTCGAGTGGCTGGCTGACCGTGTCCAATCCTCCGGACTAGTATCAGAGACTGTCCCTTATTGCCTGTACCAAACCCTCCTGATTGAAGGCTATCTCCCTTGACTAGACTGCAGCCTGCTGACAACCAGGACCAGCTCCCTGGCTTTGTGTTTGTGTTAGACAGCAAGGCAAGACGGCAGTACTGTGAGCCAAGTACCTATGCTGAGGGAATGGCAAGGCAATGCAAGTCAGGGATGCTGTGAGAGACAGTGAGTGCTGTGACAGCAACTGAATACCCTGGAGATGCAGCCCGCTGCAGTCAATGAGCAGAGTGCACATCCTTAACATGTTGGTGTCGGTATCCAACAGAGAGCTCCTTTGCTGTATACAGCGAGCTGAAGTCACCAGGTACTCGCTTGGATTTTGAGCTTTGCCACAAATTCTCTATGTTTTACTTGTTTAGCCCATTTGGTAAGTAAATGCGGTGAGTTGTGTCATTAATAAACTGTTTAACTAGTTGTAGTTCTCCTTAATTGGTACCTTGCTTCTGTCAAGTAAGAAATTCACCTCGCCACTTGGAAAAAGCATAAAAGTTGCACCTGGTGTTGAGCTAAGCCTTGCTGGGCTTCTCACCTGATGCTGACTCAAATCTCATCATAGCCCCTGTTACTCAGGTCCCTGTGAGATTCTACCCATTGTGTCTGTGGTGGCTCATGAGGCCAAAAATGACAAAATAAAAACTAGTGCTACAAACTCTGTACATGTTGATATAATTTTTTTTTAACTGAAATATAAACAATTCCTTAGATTACACCAAGACCAATCTGATTACATTGGCACAAAATAAATTAATTCCATTTTAAAGCAACTCTTATGTTCTCTAAGTAACAGAAAAAGCTCCACTGAGTGTAACGTGGATGTTGGGCATCTAGGGATATTGAAGTGGGATTGTGGGAGGCCATGAGGTGGTCACAGGATTCCATGAATTTAGCTAGAATTTGGATGTTCTCCACCAGGTAAATTTGTTAAAATTATAACATTGTACAGCTGATAAAAAGGTCAATCATTGTACCAAGGCGAAAGTGAGGACTGCAGATGCTGGAGATCAGAACCAAGATTAGAGTGGTGCTGGAAAAGCACAGCAGGTCAGGCAATATCCGAAGAGCAGGAAAATTGACGTTTCGGGCAAAAGCCCTTCATCAGGGCTTTTCCTGCTCCTCGGATGCTGCCAGATCTGCTGTGCATTCCAGCACTACTCTAATCCTATTTTATCCCCAGCTGTGGAACAATCTGCTCTATTCTCATCTTTAGCCAGTCTATTTTAACATCCTGAGCAAGCATTCTTGAATCATTTCCTGTTTGCAAAGATAACTCAGCAAAATTCCAAAATACCTCTCTTTTCCTATCCAACGCTGTAGGCTTGTTATCTTCCTGGAACTTAAAACTTACTTGGTGCCAGCAGCTCAGGAACCATCACATTCTAAACAGCATTTAATTAGCTCCATTTGTACTTAGTGTGGTCTAACTGCAGTTTGTTCCTAACTCTATATTCTCCAGTCCCTCTTTTAAAGGAGTTAATCAACAGCAGTAGCTTATTTTATTTGGAGTTTGACTCTTTTTGTTCTAACTCCATGGGAAAAAAACAATTTCTTTTAATCGCAAGTCTTGTTTGAGGTTTGTTAATTTTATGCTTATGTCCTGTAGTTCTGTGCTCACAGTCCAAGTAAAATAACCTGCTCAAATCAACATTACCCATTCCTCTTAGCCCTGAATTATGTTTCCTGTCAACGTTATTCTAGTAAAAACAAACTCAATATTATGAATATGACTTGGATCCCCATGTCCCAGAAATGTCCATGTTGCTTTTCTCTGAAGTCTCCAATGGATCAATTCCTGTTAGAAGGTGGGGTGCCCAAAATGAATACATATTACAAATTCCAAAAATGATAAATATAAATATAATTTATTTTCATTTAAGACATATGAGTTCAGCTTAAAGTCAGTTTTAATTGAAGTACTTCATATAACAGAACTATATACAGTATACTTTATTGGTTGGAGATTATAACTAATAGTCTTTGTTAATCAGTTACATTGTGTAATTAAGAGGCAATGTTACTGTTTAGAATAACCAGATTGAAATCTGGCCAGCGACCATTGTGAACATAGCCACTTCAAGTTCAAAACTATGTTTGGATGGAAATGAATGTGCTGCTCTGATGAGGTGTGTTGGAGGTTCTAGTATTGATGCCTCAAATTTTGGCCTCCATTTACATTGGTCACAGGTCAAGTTTCTCAAGCTCATGAAACTCAGCAGCTAAAAGGAGTTGGGAGCAGTTGGATCCCACCTGCGTGCTTTTTTCCAGCACCTGTTGTGGGCCAAGAGAAGCAGGAGTGCTCCTTGATGCCCCATGATCAGCAAACCTCAAGTCTTGACCCTCAGGTGGTCCCCATTCACTCCCTCACTCTGGCTATGGTCTCTCCTTCACTGTAACCTTTTCCTTACCTTGGTGTCTCTCCTGGTGGTTGTTTTGAGAGTTTGTTTTCCTGACCTGAAGTTTGATGGCTTCTCCAATGGTTACAGTTTAGGAGTTGGAAGGCTACTGAGCCTCCACCATCAATACGTCAGCTGACATGGGAAGAAGATTGAGGGAACCTGGCTGTGGATTGCAGTTTCTCATCATGGTCCCAACAGTCTAAAATGGCTGACTTGAGTGGCATCAGCAGTATCACTGGTTAAGAAACTGCTGAAGGGAGCAGTTTACCCTCATGCTGAGAAGTGGCCTCTCTTATGGAGTCATGACAAACAATCTCCTGACTAAATACCTTAACACACTTTGAACTCTGTTAAAGAACAGGAACAAGATGATATCCTGAAAGCTCTGTTTTAGCCATGGCCCCAAAAGCCAAGATGGCTGCAGTCTGAGCTTTGATACACCAGTTTGTGAAATCACTCTTTTCAATTGCAGCCAAGTTCCTGGTGCAATACTCCAGCAGAAAGAAACTCAGCAACTCTTTCTCACTGTCTCCTCTGTAGATGCCCCAAGGACTTCATGGGTGAGGAAGATGTCTCTTTACCACTCCCATTGTCTGGACAGAATTTCCCAGTACAGGACAAGCGAACATTGATGCCTGCTTGCTCAGTCATTTGTTCCTCAGTTTGACCCACTGTCTTTACAGCCAGAATGTGCAGGCCCTTTTATCTAGCTGCCTTTAAGTAGACTTCTGGCCACTCAATATCATTCTGCCAGGTAAGTGTGCAACCAATGGATTTTGCTGCTAATTTGCTGTAAGTAGCAGACAGCACGGGTAAAGTGTGCAATCTGCATTGATAGATGTGGGTAGATAATGCCCTCCCTTGCCCCACCTTTGTCAAGTCATCCCCATTTTGGGTGTGATCCACTTTCGAGGCAATTATCTCACTGATGGGAGCATAAGACGTAAAGTTAGTAAGTTTGCTGATGACATGAAAATTGGAAATGTAGTGGACAGCAAAGAAGGTTACCTCAGATTGCAACAGGATCTTGATCAAATGGGCCAATGGGCTGAGAAGTAGCAGATGGAGTTTAATTCAGATAAATGTGAGGTGCTGCATTTTGGGAAAGCAAATCTTAGCAGACGTATACACTTAATGGTCAGGTCTCAGGGAGTGTTGCTGAACCAAGAGACCTTGGAGTGCAGGTTCATAGCTCCTTGAAAGTGAAGTTGCAGGTAGATAAGATAGTGAAGAAGGTATTTGGTATGCTTTCCTTTATTGGTCAGTGTATTGGGTACAGGAGTTGGGAGGTCATGTTGCAGCTGTACGGGCATTAGTTAGGCCACTGTTGGAATACTGTGTGCATTTCTGGTCTCCTACCTATCAGAAGGATGTTGTGAAATGTAAAAGGGTTCAGAAAAGATTTCCAAGGATGTTGCCAGGGTTGGAGGATTTGAGCTACAGGGAGAGGTTTAATAGGCTAGGGCTGTTTTCCCTGGAGCGTCGGAGGCTGAGGGGTGACCTTATAGAGGTTTATAAAATTATGAGGGGCGTGGAAATGATAAATAGTCAAAATTGTCTCCCTGGTGTAGAGGAGTCCAGAACTAGAGGGCATAGGTTTAGGGTGAGAGGGGAAAGATATAAAAGAGACCTAAGTGGCAAGTTTATCATTCAGAGGGTGGTACGTGTATGGAATGAGCTGCCAGAGGATGTGGTGGAGGCTGGTATAAGTGCAACATGTAAAAGGTATTTGGATGGGTATATGAATAGGAAGGGTTTGGAGGGATATGGGCAGGGTGCTGGCAGGTGGATCTAGATTGAGTTGGGATATCTGGTCGGCATGGACAAATTGGACCGAAGGGTCTATTTCCATGCTGTACATCTCTATGACTCTATGAATCTATGCTGAAATGGTTCCAGATGCTATTGCAGTATGCACACATATTCATTTGTAGAAAGATCAATTCTGCTCCAATGCATTTTGCTAACATTTTCTCTCAACAGCTAACAGAAGGATCTATAGATACATTCCAGTTGTGAAAAAGCTACCCCGTTGTGCTTTGCAGCTCCCTTTACATTTTTCACAATTGTTCAGGAATGCTTAAAGTAGCTGAAACACTGGTTTCATGTTTCCATGTTGGAACTCAGACAGGGTCATTTTTTTCTGAATCAAGCACACCGGATGAACTAACGTTTGGATGTAAATCAGACCAATGTATACACTAAACTCACAAACTAAATTGCATTTAGCATATGTACTTTGAGCAATTTCATTAAATTTAAGCAAGTATTAGGAAAGGCAGAAGCTCAAACTTTACCTACTGTGGTAGAATTGCTTAGTTTATATTGACTTGGTTGAAGATTTCAACAAATACTCTCTCATCATGGAGAGTTTATCATAGGAATTATGATACAAACTGCAAGTCCGATAAAGATTTAACTTTCAGGCAGGGGGTATCACTCAATAACCCATGTGCTTTTTTTCCCTTCAGTTTCTTGCGCCATCAAGTCTACATCATTGAGCAGCTTTGTAACTGTTTACATTACAGCTAAATAACAGTTATTATTTATGGAATAATTCCTGAATAAAATGCCAAATATTTGTATTTGTTTCCATGGAAATGTTGCAATACTTGGACACTGTGCCCACAGAATCAACAAATTACTCTCAGGAACTTTGCAGTTTTGTTCCTTTGGAGCTTCAGGAGTGTTTTATGAAATAGGAACTTAATGGTTTCAGGCTATCGTGCAAACTTGATTCCCTGTTAGACCATGCATTCAGACACGTGTGCAGAGTGGCAGTGTGATAGGCTTTCTTTTTTGTTTCTTTATTTCTTTTTTTTATAGCTGGAAGACCCGTCTGTTGAATGGGCACAGAGTGCCTGAGTTTTAGAAACATGTGTGAAATGCTGACCATGGTACTGTGGCAAGTACGAAAGTGCAGACCACAGGACCAAGTCAGTTGGTTGGAGATGTTTGATGCAGAAGATTTGGGCTTTGATCTGCTGGTTAGTAAGAAGCAGAGGAATGAGCATCTGGGCAGCAGCAAATCTGTTGTTAGCTGTCTCAAGCAGCCAAGACCTAGTCCTGAGGAACAGGGATATTAGCAGAAGATCACTGTTTCTCTGTTGGAGAAAAAAAAAAGCCAATGAAAGTGTCTCTATAACAGCTGCTTGGGGAGCTAGTGGTTCATTGAAATCCTAGGTGTCAATGATAGCATAGAGTTGGGGCTCAAAGAAGCCCACATGTCGTACTTGCTTGGTGCAGTTTGGGAACCTGGTGTTCAGAGAAGCCCAGTGGCAATGTCAGCTTCATAAAACTGGTTAGCTATGAAACTGTAAAATTTTGCTCATATGTACTAGAGTGCTGCCTCAGGAATTTTAGGAAATGTAGTCTCAGTGGAAGAGATTGAGCTACCAAGACAAATGCAGTGTTTGAGGTAGGTCAAGCTGAAACAGCAATTAAGGAAATTCAGATGTAGGTCTTTGAAAGCAAAGGTTTGAAAACTCTTGTGAAGGAGACAAAGTTTTAATGATATTTGGTGACCCACAATGTCACTAACATTGGGTGGTTCACTGAAAAATCTGTAGGATCTGCCTTGACTACATTTATCAATTAATGTACACTGTGGTGTGTTCAACTACTGTTTTTAAGTTAACGCCATAGTTTATCTCATATTAGTTCTGGATGTTAGAGTATATTTATATAAATTGTATTATATATGTATTATTTATTTACATATTATGGAGTCATACAGCACAGAAACAGACTCTTCGGTCCAACTAGTCCACACCAACCGTGTTCCCAAACTAAACTAGTCCCACTTTCCTGCATTTGGCCCAAATCCATCCAAGCGTGTCCTTTTCATGTACTTATCTAAATGTCTTTTAAATGTTATAACTGTACCTGCATTCAGCACTTCCTCTGGCAATTCATTTCATTCATGAACCACTGTCCGTGTAAAAAAATTGTCCCTCATGTCCTTCCTCCTCTCACCTTAAAGATATACCCACTCTTTTCGAACTTCCCCATACTAAGGAAAAGATCCTTACTATTCAGTACATCTATGCTCTTCATGATTTTATAAATCTCTATTGAGTCATCTCTCGACCTCCTACACTCTAGTGAAAAATGTCTCTGCCTATCCAGCTTATTTTTATAACTCAAACCTCCTTTCCTGGAAATAGTCTGGTAATTGTTTTCTGAACCCTCTGCAATTTAAAAATTTCCTTGCTATAGCAGGTTGACCAGAGTCGCACACAGTGTTTTACTTTTCCAACTTTGGAGAATAAGCTTTGTTTGTTTATATTTTATGGAATCTCATGGCTTTATTCTCTTGCACATTCCTGAGATTTCAACCTTTGTCTTCTTTAAACATAAAAATAGTTGCTAGTCCTTAACTAGATTATAGTTGCTAGTCCTTAACTAGAGCCACTTGTAGGAGGAGAGTGTTGGGACTTGCTGAGATTAAGGCTGACAAGATTCTGAACAAGTCAATTTTATACTTACTGTAAAGCAAAATATTTTTGAGTTCCAGCAATATTTCTGGAAAGGGAAGATTAAACCCCGATTGATTTTCAAAAGTTAATAGTATTAGTATTAGTTATTGTTAAAATTAGGGGCTAAGAGAGCTGACGAATTGAAGTGATCGCAGAGCATTTAGAAGTGGATGGAGGAAAAGTTTATCCATGTAGGAATTCGTTTGATTTGGCAGGAATTCAGCTCTAAATGAAACAGCTTGAAATGAAAAAACAAATTAAGCTACACAAACTAGAAAAAGAACAATGAAATGTAAAAGTGTGAACATGAAAGAGGAATGCAAAAGCTTGAACATGATCTCAAGAAGAAGAGGAAGAGGAAAAGACAGAACTCCAAATATAGAAAACAGCCAAACTGCATGAATTTAGTCAAAAACACTTCAGATTAGAGGGCAAATTAAAGGGAAATGGTTGGGATTATGAGTTACATCCCATTCTAAACTTTACTGTAATGACAAACCTGTCTCTATTGTCAAAATTAATTGAGGACATTGTTGAGATATTTTATCTCACTCCAAAAGGTGGCAATAATGTTAACGTGGCCAAATGACACACACAGGCTCTCATTTTACAGACTATTTTTGTCAGGGCATCTATTGGCATTTATTTTGACAGAACAACCCTCAGATTATGAAATTGCTAAAACTGCGATGTATGACCTAATATTTATAATCATAATCCTGATGCATATCAGTTAAAAATTGAGACATTAAGAAAATGCCAAATGAAATATTGATAGACTTTGCTTGGAGAAAGAAATGTTTTGGGACCAGTAGTTTCAGGCTAGGAAACTTGAACAGATCTTTGAGAATCTGAGAAAGCTAATAACAATGGAAATGCCACGGCAATGATCCTAACCGTGAATTTTTTTTTAAAAAAGTCAAAGATGGTTCAGAATGCAAATTCTGAGAGTACAATTTAGTGACTGAAAAATTCCTACATGGATTATATTCAGTCCCAAAAGGAACATGGGAGATCACACCTGGAGGGTATCAACGAACTTCAGACAGAGACACTACAAAGAAAGAGATGCAATGCAAAACCTGAACTGTAGATTCCTGTTACTGTAAAGATACTGGAGACTCATTGTGAGATTGCTTGAAACTATCTCCTGTGTGTTATACCCTAGATCATTGACATAAATGTGAGGTAAGAGAAAACAGTTCTAGGTGAAAGGCACATTTGAATTTCTCCTTCCTGGAGTGCGCAAAAAAAGGGAAACATCTGCAACCTGTGACTTTATTTACTGGTCTTTGTCTTCTTCCACAGGATCAGTTTGCACTGCAAAAGTTGAAGATTAGAGTGGTGTTGGAAAAGCATAGCAGGCCAGGCAGCATCCGAGGAGCATGAAAATCTTGCGACAGTTGAAGAATACCCTCTCAATATGTTTGCAGGTAAGAAGCAAGAATTATCAGAGGCAAGAATTGTCTTTTTTTTTCAATGGAAAGGATGAAGACTACAACATGACATTGAAGGGTCAATGACACCTGGCACCAAACAGGAGTGCTTGCAAGTGCTGAAACGTAGGATACAACAATAATTTGGTCTGTTAACACATACATACTTCATGTTAATTTTAGATATTAGATTTTAGCTTCAATATTATGTTGCTTTTTTAATGCTTTTCTCACTTTATTTAAAGATTTTTTATTTGTTTGATACTGTGGTATGCTGTGGCTTTGTTCTTTTAGTGAGTACTTGGGATTTCAAACTTTGTCTACTTTAAACAAAAGAAGTTACTAATCACTAGCCAAACAGTAACATAAATTTGTAGTCTCATCTAGGAATTTATAACAAGTGCTATACAACCTATTCATTCTTCTTTATCACAGGGTAATTGTCCTCAGTTTCCATTCTTGTTTTAATTTGAGCAATGTTTTATTATAAGAAAATCATAAAAGAAAATTGTTAACTTTCTTGGTCCTCTCTTAATAGAAATGACCATTTTATGCAGAATCAGATAATTCTGAATTATGATTTTTACAGGACCATGACAATTCTGTTTTTACTTATTCCTCTCTCCTGTTGTCCCAAAGTTAAAAAAAAATTCTATGTATTTCATTCTATGATAATTTAATGGTGTCCTCCATAAAAACACACTTGATCTAAAGCTTTATAATCAGGGTTAGAACTATAGAAGCCACTAAAGAAGGTTGAGCAGATTTTGACACTCTAGTTTAGGAAATTTGCAAAGGTCATATAAAGGTTGCTGAATGTTGTGGTTCTGTTCGCCGAGCTGGGAGTTTGTGTTGCAGACGTTTCGTCCCCTGTCTAGGTGACATCCTCAGTGCTTGGGAGCCTCCTGTGAAGCGCTTGTGTTGTTTCCTCCGGCATTTATAGTGGTTTGAATCTGCCGCTTCCGGTTGTCAGTTCCAGCTATCCGATGCAGTGGCCGGTGTTTTGGGTCCAGGCTGATGTGCTGACTTGATACACTAAGAATATTCCAGAGATGAAAGGCTTTAATTGTGAGGAAAGAATACGGAAGCTGGGTCTCTTTTCAGTAGAACACGTGAGATTTTGAAATGGAATACATGTGTTCAAATTGAATGGTTTACATAAGATGGACAACAAGAAACCTTTCCCATTGGTTAATGGGTTGGTAAGTAGACAAACAATCATTGGGAATTTCCTTGGGAATTCTACTGATTGACCATTGTAATTTTGTGTGAAACACTAGATTGAAGAAGGGGCTTCCACCAACCTTCTGATGAAGTTATAGTGGTTATTTGGGACTTGACCCACGGCATGATTGGTTGAATATCATCACCAAAAGACTAGCATAATAATTTTTTCTGGAGAATATTGTTGACACACATGCAGTACCCAGTCAGTGAAAGAGTTGGAAGCAGAATCTAGAAAAGCTATTAAAAGGGGAGTGGGTAAAAATCTGAGCAAAAGATCATGAAGATATTGCAAGGAAAAGTGGATACATCAATGTAGATATATCTCATTTGATATATAAATGAATTTGCAATAATAACACACAAAGTATCTGAAGATGTTTTAACAGTTTGATTTTACACAACAAAAGCAGTGTTCATTATCTAAACAGAGCCATGTAAGAAGGAGTGAATTTCAGAATTGCAATATTCTAGTGGCGAAAAATAGCTTTTTGAGGTTGAAATATCAGGGAGCCTATCAAAAATATTCAGGAGCTACATTGCTGAATGCCAACATATGAATTAAAGTGAAGAAAATGTGGGCTGCGATCTCTGCGAAAGATTAAAATGATTAAAAAATTTAGTCCTAAAACAAGAATATCAGGACCATAAGTTTCAAATTAGCAGTGGCATATTAATGTAGTTTGCAGGGGTCTTTGACTTATGGCCTGTTTATACTGGACTTGGAAGAGGAAATCAGAGATGGCAACCAACCTACATGATTGTAATATTTAGCAGTGACTGAATCCAGAACAGCATTAAGAGAGTCCCTTCAGTAAAGCAGGATATCCTGGATGTGGGCATAGCTGTGGTGAAGAGAGAGACATTAAAAAATGAAACATTTAATTAATAAGGCAATTTACTTTCACTGTTATGCAATGTTTTGAGAAATTTATAATTGCTTTAGTTTGGAACATCATATGTTTCTGACCTTAGCAGAATGATCATATAATTGTGAACACATTAAACAAATCATTGTTGCCAAAAAAAATCTTTTGTATTCAAATCTATCATTTTAGTTTAGTAGTTTATTCAACCAGCATTTCTGTAAAAGCATATACGAAGGGAAAGAAAGAATACGAAATAGGGGCAGAAATCTGCCATTTTGCAAGCCTGCTTTACCAGTCACCAAGATCATGGTTGATCCAATTGAATTTCAAATTTTACATTCCCATCGGCACTGCTAGTGTTTGTTTCCCTTGCCAAACAACTATCTGTCTACATTTCAGCTGTGTAATAAAAAGTATTGAATGGCTCCTCCTGCAGTGCCTCCTACAACTGCAAAGTTGCCCATCTTTCTGAGAGAAATCAAATTCTCCTCATCTTGTCCCTAAAAGGGTCACTTTGGATTTTAAAACGGTTCTCTAGTTTTGTACTTCCACAAAAGAGAATATCCTTTCCACATCCACCTTATCAAACTCATTCAGGATCTTAGACAGTTCAATCAAGTTATCTTTTAGTCTTCCAAACTTCAGTAGAATCACACCAACCTGCTCAACTTACCTTCATAAGTCAATGTGCTCATTCTAGGTATCGATCCAACAATCCTCTCTGAACTGCTTCCACTGTATCTACATCCTTCCTTAAATAAGGAGACCAAAACTGCACACTGTATTTGAGATATGATCCTGCCATTGCCCTAAATCACTGAAGCATATCCTTTGTTTATGGTTAATTCCTTTTGATATGGGATAGCATTCCATTAGCCTTCTTCATTACATTCTACACCTCCACACTAACATTTTGTGATTCATGCACCAGCACACCTAGATTCCAGTGGATCTCAGAATTCCAAGATCATTCTCTGTGTTTCCGTTCTTCCTGCCAAAGTGAACAATTTCACATTCTCCTACATTCCATTCTCTTAATTCATCTGCAAAACTCCTAATGTCTTCTTTATAACATACATTCCACCTGTATTGTGTCACCTGTAAAACTAGCTACCATGTCTTTGCTCTACTCATTTAAATCATTAATGGAAATTGTAAAATATTGAGGCTTCAGCACAGATCCCCACGCAACTTCACTTGTCCAGCTGATCAGATGAGGACCCTTTTTGCATATTCTCTGTTTTCTGTCAGTTGGCCATGAGTTAATGTTTGGATCAATATCTTTTAGTGTGGCACCTTATTGAATTATTTTCAGAAATCCATGTACAATACGTCAATAAGTTCTCCTTTACTGTAAGTACAGCACATTACACTTTTTACAAAGACCTGTCAGTCCACAGCTCCATCAGATTGGCAAGGTTATGAAAAAAGAAAAAAACATTTTTTCCACTGAGACACAGCACGCTCTGCCGAGAGCATTTCCATCAGTTGACAAGGCACCTCTGTTTGTAACAAAGGCGAGAACATTCTCTTGATCTATTTATTTTATCATAGTGTCAAAGATTGGCTGTTTGCTAACAATTTCATAATATTGAGCTCCATTCACAACTTTTCTACGAACAAAGCAGCTTATGCCAATTTACAATCGAGTTTGTACAACATTCCAGCTTGATAAGCGCCAGGCAATGTTCACCTCACATAAGAGACAGGCATATAATGATCTCATCACAAAGTTGTCTCCTATCAAAGTCTTGGATGTTTCTATTGCTCAGAAGCTCAATTGCACTAGCTGTATAAACACATAATTTGGAGATGCTGGTGTTGGACTGGGGTGTACAAAGTTAAAAATCTCACAACACCAGGTTATAGTCCAACAGGTTTAATTGGAAGCACACTAGTTTTCGGAGTGATGCTCCTTCATCAGGTGGTAGTGGTGGGGTCAATCCTAACACAGAATTTATAGCACCCACACACACCCTTACAGACACACACACTCCCACACTCAGACGAGCACCCCCTCACAGACTTAAGACATTCTGCACTCACTACACACACACACACACACTTTCTCACACACACAACCCCCAACCCAGACAGACAGACACATACACATACAGACAAAGACCCACATGCACACATATATTTTGTGGGATGAATTTGTACTTGCAGGGTTACATTGTACTTTGCTCAAAAACTGCATGCATTCATGTAGAACTCTGAGCCCAAAAACCACATGAATTTATGTAAAACTCCGTTATTTCACTTTTTAGATTAGAATCAATCTAAACACCATGGCATAGACAGAGAACACAGGGGGCCAACACCTTCAACATATTGTCTAGCTATCACCACTCTTAACAGCTAACCCGAGAATGCAACTTTTTTAAAAAAAGGTTTTGTGATTTACACATGAAAGAAGTGAAACTATCACTGTATTCTAACAGATGAAAGGCTTAACAGACAATCAATTATTCAATATATAATTTCAGTTTCATCACACTGCAAATTTTTGCTATAAATTCTGTGTGTTAGGATTGAGCCCACCACTACCACCTGGTGAAGGAGCATCACTCCGAAAACTAGTTGCTTCCGATTAAACCTGTTGGACTATAACCTGGTGTTGTGTGATTTTTAACTATAAACACATACAAAGGGAATCAGAGGCTAGGTAGTGGCTCACCTGCTTGTCTCTCAATGTCTTGCCATCCTCAATGATGCTCGAGGTAGGAGAATGGTAGTATGCCTGGATGAGAGGTGCTGTGTAACACACAGTAGTTTGCCTGGCCAGCAAAATCATCCCTTGTCTCATATTACCTCTTCAATCACTAGTGCATCAAGGTTGCAGAATGGGTTCATTGCTGGAATTCACTAATGTTGCTTTGATAGCACCTCATTCCTTTGCAACTTCTATCACCAAGTATGGCAGTTCTCTAGGCATCAGGGTCACCTTGAAGTTCCCAATAAATTGATATAACATCTCAACCTGATATTTATTGTATTTCTTCATTGTTGCTGAGTCAAAAACTTAGCAAATCTTACATGTCAGTAGTGTGGAAGCATTTTCATCATAAAGACTTTAGTGGATCAAGAAAAAGACTGACAAATATCTTTTCAGGACAATTGGATATGAGCACCACCTTCATTCTCATTAGAATCATACAAACAATGAGAACAAATGCACAAAATACATTATGTCTTACTCCCAGGAAGCATCGGGTCTGATCCTGATCAGATTTCAGCTGATTGTCCACAGTATCCTAATGCCATCAAAGAGTAAAATGATCTGGTATTCCGACTTCTCCTTATTCTATAGTGATTTTTGCTGAAAATGTCCATGTGTTAAGGTGCAGAGCAGGATTGATTATTACTTTTCAGTGAACAACGGTATTAAACCCTCACTGGGGCAGTCAGAGAGAAGCATTTAGATTTCTTTTAACAACATTGATACTAATTGGAATGACCCCTTTTCCAATCGATACACAGGTTTTTGGTGAACTTGTTAAGTTACAGACTGAAGTAAATAATATAATTTCATTGAAAGCCATGTTTCTGAAAACCTGGTTTATGGTAATGTAAATATTATTCTCTGGATAAATAAAAACACATGCATAAAATGTGCTCTTGGAGCAAGGAGTGATGATGTCATTATTGCAGACATTCTGACCAGTCCTTCAAGGCCAGGAAAATGAGGAACATGATACCAAATGACCGAATCATCTGGGACCTTCCAAATCTGTGCAACACTACCAACATAACACATATACCATTTGTTTACATGACAGAACTATTAGATTTCTATTCCACTGGGCAAAGTAATGGCCTTTTACAGACCTTTGCTTAATGTCAACTGAGATTAAACAGCTAAAGTTTCAACAATAAAAATGTGGAACCCAGCATGACCAGAGTTGAACCCAGTGTAGAGATTTTGGACAAATAACTTCTACATTACAATTCTTAACCGTACTCTAAATTAAAATAGAATGCAAAAAATGAGAACCTGAGGAAGTTATCAATGATTTAATCCAAATCAAATAAAACTGTATACTTGGATCATTTTGACTTGAAGCACTTCCATCTTGGCACCTGCCATTGTCAGCTATAAAGCAGGCAGAATAGGATAAATAATAATCAACCTGAGTAAAAATAAAATTCCCTTTCCACTTTCTCACATGTCAAAACTTTCCACACAATCGAAATTATTGACACAAGTCTCCTTGAGGTTATTAGATCTTTAAAAGAGTGACAAAAAAGGATATCACAAAAAAAGTGAGATTATCTGGTCATTATCTCATTGTTATTTGTGGAACCTTGCTTCACAATTTAGCTATTGTGCTTTACATTATAACAGGCTACGCTATTAAAATATTCAATTGACTGTAAAGTGCTCTGTCGCCATGAAAGCTTTTATAGAAATGCATGTCCTACATTCTTTTCTTTAATGTATTTTTACTCAGGTGTAGTACCCAACACTGATCACAGTATTCCTCATGTATTCTGAACAAACCTCTGTATAACAAAAACATTACTTCTTAATTTTCCTATTTTAAACATATTAAGTTAAAGATCAACTTTTATCTTTTCATGGAAATCTTCTACTCTCCTTAGTGGTATGTTTGGACGTGGGAAGTGTTCTATAAGGCGATTAGCATTCACAAGGGTTAATTGAAATCTCAAGATAAACATTCTCCATCAGAATATAAGGAACTTGTTCCTACATATTAAAAAATACCTTGCAATTTACATATGAAAGAAGTGAAACTAACATGGTCATGTTAACAGATGAGAAACTTAACAAACAATCAAGGTATTTTTCAATCTATAATTTCAGTTACATCACATTTTAATTTTTTGCTATAAATTCTGTGCTTACAATTGTGTCCTGCACAATCACCTGATGATGGAGCGGTGCTCCAAAAGCTAGTGCCTCCAATTAAACCTGTTGGACTATAACCTGGTTTTGTGTGATTTTTAACTTTGTACACCCCAGTCAACACCGGCATCTCCAAATCATGTTCTTAGGAGGAGCCAGCCAGTGTGTGGTGTTACCTGTTTGATTGTTGTTGTTCTCATGCTATGTTCTATATAGCTGAACAGTAAGATGTAATTTACTCTTCAGTCTAACCTGATGTCTCACAAGAGACGATCATGCAACTTGAAAGTAATGGAACTAGTTGTTTAGTAGCATGTAACAAATATATTCTATTCAACAAGACCAAGCCTTGTTCTTCCAATAATATCTTTTCTTGTGTAGGGATAGTCAACATGGTTTTGTGAAGAGTAGATCATGCCTCACAAACCTTATTGAGTTCTTTGAAATGGTGACCAAACAGGTGGATGTGCATAAAGTGGTTGATATGGTGTATTTGGATTTCAGTAAGGCTTTTGATAAGGTTCCCTTGGTGGGCTATTGTACAAAATACAGGGGCATGGGATTGAGGGTGATTTAGCATTTGGATCAGAAGTGGGCTAGCTGAAAGGTGGTGGTTGATGGGAAATGTTTATCCTTGAGTACAGTTATTAGTGGTGTACTGCAAGGATCTGTTTTGGGGCCACTGCTGTTTGTCATTTTTATAAATGACCTAGATGAGGGTGTAGAAGGATGGGCTAGTAAATTTGCAGATGACACTAAGGTCGGTGAAGTTGCGGATAGTGCTGAAGGATATTGTAGGTTACAGAGGGACATAGGTAAAAACAATGACTGCAGATGCTGGAAACCAGATTCTGGATCAGTGGTGCTGGAAGAGCACAGCAGTTCAGGCAGCATCCAACAAGCTTGTTGGATGCTGCCTGAACTGCTGTGCTCTTCCAGCACCACTGATCCAGAATACAGAGGGACATAGATAAGCTGCAGAGCTCGGCTGAGAGGTGGCAATTGAAGCTTATTGTGGAAAAGTGTGAGATAGTTCACTTTGGAAGGAGCAACAGGAATAAAGTGTACTGGACTAATGGTAAGATTCATGGTAGTGTAGATGAGCAAAGAGATCTCAGTGTCCAGGTACATAGATCCCTGAAAGTTACCACTCAGGATGTTAGGATTGTTAAGAAAGCATACGGTGCATTAGCTTTTATTGTTAGAGGGATTGAGTTTCAGAGCCTTGAGGTCATGTTGCAGCTGCGCATAACTCTGGTGTGGCCACACTTGGAGTATTGCATACAGTTCTGGTCACCAAATTATAGGAAGATGTGCAAGCTTTGGGAAGGGTTCACAGGAGATTTACTAGGATGTTGCCTAGTGTGGAGGGAAGGTCTTATGATAAAAGGCTGAGGACTTGAGGCTGTTTTTGATTGAGAGAAGGTTGAGTGGTGACTTAACTGAGACATACAAGATAACCAGAGGGTTAGATAAGGTGGACAGGGAGAGCCTTTTTTCCTCAGATGGTGATGACAAGAATGAGGGGACATAGTTTTAAATTGAGGGCTGATAGATATAGGACAGATGTCAGAGGTAGTTTCCTTACTCAGAGAGTTATAGGAACGTGGAACACACTGCCTGCAACAGTAGTAGACTCACCAACTTTAAGAGCATTTAAATAGTCATTGGATAAACGTATGGATGAAAATGGAATAGTGTAGGTTAGAAGGGCTTCAGATTGGTTCCACAGGTCAGTGCGACATCGAGGGCCAAAGGGCCTTTACCGTGCTATAATTTTCCATGTTCTATGTAGCATTAGTAACCTAGGCTAATACCACGAAGAAAGACTGTTGACAATGAATCAACCCAAGGTATCTCAGATGGTTCTGGTAGAAACAACCACAACATATGCTAGGGAATGCATTTAATGGGGTGGGAGAACTGTGGGTGAGTACTACACTCATGTTTAAATGAGCATAAGCCATAGATCAGACTCTATCACTACCAGAATGTTTTGAGCATGTGCAAGGCCCATAGCAAGCTGAGATATGGCAGAGCTGATGCAGACAATTGACTTGATACAGGAACAATTCATGGTTGATGGCAAAAGTAAGTAAGGACCAAGTCGATACCCTACACTGTGTATTGAAAAAATAGAGGATGATGTTTTATAAGACATGGGTTAAATTAGATTAGATTACTTACAGTGTGGAAACAGGCCCTTCGGCCCAACAAGTCCACACCGACCCGCCGAAGCGCAACCCACCCATACCCCTACATTTACCCCTTACCTAACACTACGGGCAATTTAGCATGGCCAATTCACCTGACCCGCACATCTTTGGACTGTGGGAGGAAACCGGAGCACCCGGAGGAAACACACAAATGAAGAGACAGGCGATTCCAATGAGATTATCAGAGCTTTACATTGCAAAACATTCATTGTGAGATTCAAATTTAACAAACAGAAGCAAAAGCAAGGAGAAGACATAGGTTTGGTTATCAATTATCAAAGTGAATACAAGACTTTAAAAGGTGACTAGATTGAAGATTGGATCACAATAGGAGTTTTGGAGGAAACGCTATTGGATTTCTTACTGTCCATGGAAAACTTAACTTTAATAATTGCAGTGTAATTAGTGAGAGCAGGGAGTCTTCGTTCAAGGTGATTGATAGGTATTATTGGGGCAGTTCAATAAATGGGGCAGAAAATCAACAGTATACCAAAGCTGATACCAGGAACATGTGAAGAAGGGGTGGCAAATGCCATGACACAATGTTCTCACTGTGGCAGGGAGAGGCTACACTATCCTGAAAATTATCCTGCCAAAACCATGGAGTGCCACACCCCTGGGAAGGCTGATCACTTTCAAACAGTCTGTCATAATAAGAGGATTCAACCGAGAAAGGAAAAACGATCAGAATAAGCAGCATTCAAGAGAATGAAGAGCTGGATAGCAGCGAAATTAAGTTCCTGAAGGAAATAAAAACATCAGAAAGGAACAGTTAGAATGCTGATATAGAAGCGAATGGGCACCAATTGCATTTCTAACTTGACACTGGAGACCCTTCAGATCCAGTGGGAAGACTGAATCAAGAAACCATGCATAGCTTGACTCCAGAGATCAGGAGGAATCCAATTAAAGTAAAAGTGCATTTGAAATCATTTGGCATCACTCAGTTCCTGAAATATTCAAGAGGACAATAACAAATATTTTAGGGGAATTAGAAGGTGTTTAGATTAGATGAGGTTAGATTAGATTACTTACAGTATGGAAACAGGCCCTTCGGCCCAACAAGTCCACACCGACCCGCCGAAGCGCAACCCACCCATACCCCTACATTTACCCCTTACCTAACACTACGGGCAATTTAGCATGGCCAATTCACCTGACCCGCACATCTTTGGACTGTGGGAGGAAACCGGAGCACCCGGAGGAAACACATGCAGACACGGGGAGAACGTGCAAACTCCACACAGCCTGAGTCGGGAATTGAACCCGGGTCTCAGGCGCTGTGAGGCAGATTAGGCTGTGAGGCTGTGAGGTTAGATTCCCTGTAGAAACAGGCCCTCAGCCTTCCCAAGAGTAACCCACCCAGACCCATTTCCCTCTGACTAAAGCACCTAACACTATGGACAATTTAGCATGGCCAATTCACCTAAACTGCACATCTTTGGACTAAGGGAGGAAACCGGAACACCCGGAGGAAACCCGCGCAGATACAGGGAGAAGGTGTTATTTGCCACATGGATTTTAATCCAAGGTAAAACCAAAATAGAGCACATCAATAGGATAAAGGCAGTACTGGAAACCTTGTAGAAAGCAGCACAACCTTTAAGTGAGAAATGTGAATTGTCAAAGTCTACAATCATATTCTTGGGCCATATTGTTCAACAAACTGGCATAACAGCTGATGTACAGAGGAACGGCACTATTAAAAAGTTTCCATCATTTAGAAATGTCACAGAACTGCAGGAGTTTATGGAACTAAGCTGAGCAGGCAAATATTTACCAATCTTGCAAAAATCAATGAACTATTAAGAAAAATCCTCAGACAGGACCAGGCATGGTGTTGGAATGAAACTCAGCAGCAATACTTTGAAAGTAAAGGAAATATTGATATTATCAAAAATTCTATTTCATGACAAAAACCAAAATAACTGCAGATGCTGGAAATCAGAATCAAAACCAGAAATTGCTGGAAAAGCTCAGCAGGTCTGGCAGCATCTGTGGAGAGAAATCAGAGTAATGTTTCGGGTACAGTGAACATTTTTCAGAACTGATGGTAACTAGGAAAAGGTTGTTTTTTTATGCAGAAGATAAGGTCAGGGAGAAGAGGTAAGGAGTAAACAATAGGTGGAGATAGAGCCCAAAGAGAGAGAAAAACAGTTGGACAGGCAAAGAAATGGATAACAATCAGCCTGGGAGGATGAATAGCTTTGTATCATTAGTAGCTATGGCTACAATGATTATCAGAGCGAAACTACAAACTTGGACAGCATAGATTCCCAACCACTTCAGAGGGAATTTCCAACAAGATTGGATAAGTGAAAAATACACCCCAACATTTATACTTGTAAAACAGAGATGGGGGAAGATATAAGGTGAGGTAACAATTAGATAAAGATACTGACTTAGGGGTGAACACCTAACTATGGAAAGATATGTCACATATCATAGATCACAATGACAGAGACACTGAAGATAGATGCAATAGAGATGTATAGCATAGAAACAGACCCTTCAGTCCAACCTGTCCGTGCCGTCGGGGCTAAATGTATAAAGTTAATAAGATGTGAAGAAATACTTAATTTGAAAATACATCAGACTCCAGCAGTCTTCCTTTAATAATTCATTACACCCAACCTCCTTCAAAACTAACCCTAAGACCACAAAGATCAAGGACAGGAACAGCATGAGGAGATCATCAAAAATAAGCTGATGCCAGCTGTGAAAGCCATTAAGCAACTCTCACACCGGAGAGTCATTAACTTGAAAAATGTTTCGACTGCATTATTATCTTCCTTGTGACCTGTTTTATTTAAACTTTCATACACTGTGCCTTAAGACTTCTACACACTTACATATTTTCCATTAAGGAGACATAATATCAGCCTTTTAAAAAACATTGTCAATTCATATAACAAATGTAGTGCCAGCAGTTATGGGTACAGTTATGGGTCCCACTCTACAGACTTGAGAATATAACCAGCTGCAACTTCAATGCATTTCTTCAGAAAACGTTTGGAACGTTATTAAAATGCACTCCCATATCCTTGGTCAGGTGGACACTACAGATTCCCTGGCAATATTCAAGAAAGAATGATGGCGTTATAGTCATAGAGTCATTGAGATGTACAGCAAGGAAACAGACCCTTTGGTCCATTTGGTCCCTGTCGATTAGATAACATAAATTAATGTAGTCCTATTTGCCAGCCTTGGGCCCATATACCTCTAAATCCTTCCTGTTCATGTACCCAGCCAGATGCCTTTTAAATGTTGTAATTGTACCAGCTTCCACCACTTTCTCTGGCAGCTTATTCCATACACGAACCACCATTAGGTCCCCTTAGGTCCCTTTTAAGTCTTTTTCATCTCACCCTAAACCCATGCTCTCTAATTTTGGACTATCCTGCCCTGGGGAAAAGAACTTGGATATTCACCTTATCCTAGCCCCTCACGATTTTATAAACTTCTATAAAATTAGCATGGCTCATCAGTGGTAAGCACTGCTGCCTCACAGCACCAGGGACCCGGGCTCGATTCCAGCCTTGGACGACTGTCTGTGTAGACTTTGCATGTCTGCATGGGTTTCCTCCAGATGCTCCTATTTCCTCCACAATCCAACGATGTGCAGGTAGGTGAATTGGCCATGCTAACTTGCCTGTAGTGTTCAGGGATGAGTAGGTTAGGTACATTAGTCAGGGGTAAATGTAGAGTGTAAGGGTAGGGGAATTTAATATTGGATACTCTTCGAAGGGTTGGTGTGGACTTGTTGGGCAAAATGGTCTGTCTCCAAACTGTCGGGATTCTATAATTTTAAAAGACCCTCAGTCACCAACAGTAAAAATAGCCCAACCTATTCAATCTCCCCCTAAATCTCAAACTCTCCAACCCTGGCAACATCCTTGTAAATCTTTTCTGCATCCTTTCAAGTTTAATACCATCCTTCCTATAGCAGGGAGATCAGAATTGAATGCAGTATTCCGAAAATGGCCTAACTGGTATCCTGTATAGCTGCAACATGACATTCCAGCTCCTATACTCAATGCACTGACTAATACCATTCTTCTTACTCAATATTTATCTTTCAAACAATATCACAAGAACAAATCATTTGTTCATTTCTATTTTGCTGTTTGGGGGATCTTGCTGTGGGCAAATTGATTGCGGCTTTTTCCTGCATTATATATCTCTTAACATTTCTTTAGCTGTAAGGCTCAGTGTGACATTCAGAAATCAGGAAAGACAATATATAGGTGCAAGTTTTTGTCTTCCTTAACAATTCTGACTCAGAGCGGGGAAGATTAACATTAGCCTGAGATCACAAGCTGGGGTGTGTGTCTTGCTGGATAACAACCCAGTATTTAAAGACCACAAAGCAACTTGTATCCCATTGGTGTTGGTAAAGCATTTTTAATTTTTGGATTCAGGAGCATAAAACAACCCTGACAACTAAACTGTGCTGAAAGCCATAGAATCGACTAGACAAAAGTGAGGATTGCAGATGCTGGAGATTAGAGTTGAGAATATGGTGCTGGAAAAGCACAGAAGGTCAGGCAGCATCCGAGGAGCAGGAAATTGGAATGTGTTGGTGAAGTTGATGAACTGTTCAACCTCCTCGTGGGAGCAGATTCTTGATGAAGGGCTTTTGTGTGAAACGTCGATTTTCCTGCTGCTTGGATGTTGCCTGACTTGCTGTGCTTTCCCAGCACCATACTGTCGACACTGAAAGCCATAGAGAGACCAACAGTATTCCCAAGAGTCCCTGGCATCCTTCTGACTCAACCTTTACTCTAGCTCTGATGTTGGTGGGAGAATATCCCATGTTATTTGCTCTAGCTCTGTACTGAAAACTTAAAATTGACCCCTATATTCTGTTTCCTATTCACTAGAATTTCCCACAATAGAACTCAAATGTTTCAAGAATGTTATGTTAAAACAATTGCTCTCTCAGAACCAAGGTTTTAAATGGATGAGCTTGAAAGAGGTAAGTATATAGAAGTAGAAAATGAGACTGGGTGAAGGAAACCATGAATTAAGTACAGTATATGTACTTAGATTTGAAGGCTTACTGAACAGCCTTCCACCGAACACGCTGAATGCTGACTCAGCTGAACATACACATGACAAATGGACAGATTCTGGATTCAGTGGGGAGTTGAGACTTGGCTTCATGCCAAGGTACAGTGTGCTGTATATACAACTAAAAGTATTTATTTAGTAATCCTGGAACTTTCAAATATTCTCCACTTCATTTCTCAGCCGGAGGAATTCGTCTTGTAAAAGTTTGGCTGCTTTGAATAATAAACTTTACACTCCAGTAACACACAGGAGAGCGTAGTGATATGTGGGAGTTAATGTGTATCGTACCTGAACTTTTACATCAAAATGTGGTTTCACAAGGGAAGGAAGACAGACTACCAATTCCAGAGGAAATAAAGTGTTTTAAAATTATGCCAGTGTTTCTTATGACTGAAGTAGTTCTAAGTAGTCTTTCCATTCTGCTTCTGTAAAATTCTTTCAAATCTGAAAATTTGAACTGAAAAATGTACTATCCATATTGTAGAAATATGAATCTTGATTTTTTGATTTTCATTCTGGCCATTCAGATATTATTGCCAGGGTTAAAATAATGCCAAATGGAAATTCCACATGCAAGGAACACTTGGATTTTCAATCAGCAAATTGAAGTTCAAACTTGTCATTCAAACTCTGTTTAATTAAGTTGGAAGTTTTATTAGTTCTATAGTGGGATTAACCAAAGTGCTACAACTAGTAACAAAGCTGCACACATTCACATTCATTTTGCAAATAGTGAACTGACAATATTTTCTAGCTTAATGGAGGAAAAGATACCTCCCAGCTCAGTTTAGTTGAATTATAGCTTCTACCTGTTGATCACAGAGAAGCAGTGCAAGCAATGTGAAACATTGTTTTTCATCTTCATTTTATCCATTGTGGTAGTCCCGTGGCATGGAGGGTGACTTGCTGCCATTCTGGTTCAGATTAGATTACCTACAGTGTGGACACAGGCCCTTCAGCCCAACAAGTCCACACTGACCCTCCAAAGAGCCACCCACCCAGCCCCATTCTCTTACACCTAACACTACGGACAATTTAGCATGGCCAATTCACCTAACCTGAACATTTTTGGATTGTGGGAGGAAACCGGAGCACACAGAGGAAACCCGTGCAGACACGGGGAGAATGTTCAAACTCCTCACAGACTATTGCCTGAGGCGGGAACTGAACAAGGTCTCTGGTGCTGTGAGGCAGCAGTGCTAACCACTGTGCCACTGTGCCACCCACAATTGGCTGGAGTGGCTGATGTCAATACATGGTCAGCTGACTGCCACATGCGGGGAGGTGGTGCTTGGAGAGTGGGTTGTTGTCATCTTGTCATCTCAGTCACCACGACTCTGCTTCCGCTTTTCTTGATTAAGTTTTTTGATGTGTTTGTTGCTTTCCCTTTTTATGGATCTCGCTACAGTGCTGCAAGCATTTCAATTATATAAGTGGTCAGGCTTGGAGAATGCAACCAGTGTCAAGCAATGAACATCAACAGTATATATACTGGAGCATGATATAATGACAATGTCACATGATTATGTGGAAACAGCTGGAAGGAAGCAGAGACTGGAACAGAGTCTTGAGAGAATGCGTGTGTGTGTAGATCAAGCTTTAAAGAAAAGATTCTTGCAGTAAGTTCCATGGATTTGAGCAACAGTACTTTGAATTTAACAGAGTGAGACAATACACAGAACAAAAAAATCTACAAATGCCTTACCCTACCAAAAGCATCACTAACCTTATACAGCTCAGATCACCACAGCTCCATCATTTATCTTTAGTAATCTCTAACAATCAAAGCTCAAGTGTTTCACTGCAACCCACACATTGGAACTGCTGAAAGCATACAGTCCCAGGTTACAACTTGCAAACACTTCCAGTTATCCAACCACTGCAGCCAATGCATTCAGATTGCAGAACATGCTGTTAGGACATTCAGGTGTGTTTATCCCTCTCTGGTCAGTCCCTGTTGCCTTCAGTTCATCAGGTATTCTCCATAACATTGACGGCAAAGGCTATCCCCTCATAATGGTAAGACTGCACAGCATTAGTAAATCTTTACAAGTTCTGACTCCCACACTTCTGAACACTGCAGGGCTCCTCCAGAACAGGGTGGGCATTGTTTCTGCCTGGATCTTCCCCATCACATTCTTTGTGGCCACACAGCTTTCATTGAATGCACAGTGTTCTCATGTGCTTAACTTGTGGCCTTGAATTGTCTGCCATTTTCACTGCTGTCTCCCAGTAGTCACCTTTCGGGTTACCAGGTTTGTTCAAATGCAGGTCATACAATGGACCTTTGCAGATCAAAAGCTACCAGGACATCAGCACATGATTGTCTGTTCATGGTCACATAACAGCTGAACATTGAAGAAATGGAATTTCTGCAGATGCAACATTGGGTAGAGTTGGCATATGGCACTTAATGTGGATGCTGTCAGTGGCACCCCGAAATGAAATAATGTCTGTATTGCCATCAAGTTTGTGTACTTGTTTCTTCTGCTTCTCTCAGGCAAGGAACATTTTAAGTAGCTAAGTGTCAATACACATAGTTATCCAGAGAGCATAGAATGTACCAAGGACCTCTCTCATACGCTGGTGGATAGCAAGCTATGACATGTGGTGCATAACTCCAGCTAGCCTGCAAGGAAGTAGACAGATGAAAGTGTATCACTATAGTTGCCTGCACAGCTACTAGCAATGCTGCGCTTTTCCAGCAACACATTTTCAGCAGCTACTAGCAATGCAGTACTTGCTCTATTCTAGAACTGCAGCTGTAGCTGATGGAAGATTTCAGTGAGAATATAATTAATGAAGCAAAGATATCTATACATGGTTGCGTGCTGAGTCTCAAGTAGGACAATTGATTCCTGAATGAACTGGGCATATGTGATCTTCTGTAGAAGCCCTTGTTTTGCTCTTCTAGCAACTTGGCCTGGTCTGTGCTGCCACTGTTCTTTTTTCAAGTCTTGCTACAACCTCAGGGGAATGATTACTTTTGTTCCCATGTCTGGGAGCAACTGATTTGTACTGGCGTCCTGAAATCAGCAAAAACTCCTTAAGCCTCGTGCAGACCTCTCCCTATAGACTGTACTAACTTTATATATCCAATAAAAACACTCAACCCCCATTAGACTGAAGCAATGAGCATCTAGGCTGTAAATTATTAGGGATCAATTAAAGTCATGCTTCTGGGAGATCCTCCTGCTACACAGCACGTGATCTGATGTGTGAGGCTGGGGCAGGATGTTCACTGGAGTCTTCAGCTCCAGAATGATGGCAGTAGTGCCGATCAGCAGTGTACACTGATTGACATCACAAGCTGCCAGCTCAGTGTCCTTCCAACAGCCATTCAGTGCATAAGCACTAACGCTATCACTATGCAGTGTCCAGTGTGATTTGCCCCAACAGTGCGCCATGCATGCTGTGATCCTCTTTCAGACATTAAACGGCATCAGTACCATCCAAACAAGAGACAAACCAATTCAAGTTTCCCATTGAGCATCTTGCACTATTTTGCAATACACAAAAGCGTACCTCAAACAGAACAGGGATAGCTTATTGAATAATTACTTGAGGTAGATAATAAAAACTGACAGCTACGAGAACAACTGGAGTTGCTTGTCACATATGAAAGCTAAGTATTTAACAGAGTTGCTTTAACAAGAAAGAAACGCCATTCCATAATGACTCCTGTGTGGAGTTCCATTTATAAAGAATGTGGTGAAGCTAGTGGTTGGCTCAAACAATATTTTAGTCATAAAAATGTATGATCGTTGGGCATTATGGGACATTTTGAGAAATATCAACTAGTTTCTTTTTATACTGTATTTACCAACATGTTGCATGTGCTAGTGCCATTAAACCTCTTTGTGAATCCCCCTTCTTGACAACAATGCCTACAGCATCTACAAGGCTCATATCCAGCACATACTCCAGATGTTTTTCTCTAATTATATCAAAGGTTCAAGAAAAAACACCAAGAAAAGGAATGAAAGGCCTTGCATGCTTATACTTCATGGAGCTCAGTGGGGCTTATAATCCAGTTAACTGAAAAATTCTTACTGAAAATTTGAATCTGCCATGGCAATTATTCAGCTCTGTAAGACCTGGCTGAAAACATCTGTTTTATTTTTTCAACACATCTGGAGTTCAGTAAAGTTGTATCCACCCAGTGAACTTCAGATACTTTAATCAATTCTGGAGAAAACAACAGCAAAGTCCACAGTTACATCGTGTGTTAGATGGGCCGAGACGGCTGATTAAAAACAAGATTTCATCTTGTGCAACAATGAATGGAGTGCTAGTTCTCTACAAGATAATATTGGGAGGAAAATTATAATTTGTTACTATTTAAGTTATAAACTTAACAATAACAGCTGTAGTACAGATTCTATGCCAGCTTAAATCTGAATAGAGGTTACTAACAGTGATGCTCCTCACAATGTTTCACCTGCTTATGAAACCCTTTCCAATGCAGCATTACCACCTGATTCCATTATAGTCAAAGTCCAAATAAGAAAGTCCAAAGTCCATTGCTGAGCAATCAAGATTCCTGGAGCATGTCATAGGCTGTTAGAAATGTCTGCTTTGCAATTGGTGTGCCAGTTCTCTCTGCTGTCAGAATCAAATTCACAAGCCACTCGTCCCCAGTTACACAAAGTTACTCCCAGTTGCAATTTAATAGTAAAAAGTGATGCAATTTTGTCAACATTCTTTTACCAATGCCTTCTCAGGTGTAGAGAATATTTGCACGAATTGATGTGCCAAGACTAACATCACGTCTGACACTTTAGAATGTGTGGAAAGCAAAAGACTTTTCACTTATTAGTCTGAAACTGGAAACTAATCCTGAATTCGAGCTGAGTTTTGCAGTTTTTGAAATGCTTATTCACAATCATTAATTATGACTATTTAAGCTACTAACTAATTTTCAAGAACTCTTCAAGTTAATCTGATCTCAACCAGGGCAGAAGTCTGCTACTATAAGTATACATTTATATTCATGAGTTTACTACTGAGTGGTCAGAGGTGGTGGAAAAGATCATCCAGAATTCCTGTTCCTGATCACAATCCAGTGATTCCTGCTGGAAAATGTGCATGAATGGACAGCAGATGTGAGTGCAATCAAACTCAACACTGTTCCTTTTCGGAGTGGAATCGTCTGTTGACAAGTATTGACATGGAATGTACATGAAGAATAGATGAGATGTTGGTGCATAGAACTGTATCCAAGTAAGTGGAAGGACCTCACAGGTCAGCTAGAGGGGTAAGGTAGGATCTGTGGGAGGAATGGGCAGCGGGAGTGGAAGGAACTTCATCCACTTTTCACCAATGAGTCTGCTTAATCCAAAATTCACAGCAACCAACTGTGGATGTTTGATCCTTGTGGCCTCCCTGAGCACAATTGACAATTTTGATCGTGTCAAATTTGCGAAGTTGACTTGAGAGCAAGGAGCTGGATAACATTGATTTGGCAAAGGCATGAAAGATTTGATGGCAAATGATCAGAGGGATAGCCTTAATGCAACAATTTCAAATGTTTAACAAAAACACATTTTTATTAAATACAAATATAAACCAAAAATATGTACAAACATTCATTAAAAAGTAAGAAACTCAGCAAGCAAGAGCCATTTATGGTTCACTCAGGAAGTTAAGAACAGCATCAAGTTCAAAGAATCAGATTAAAATGCTGCAAATAAAAGCAGGAAGCCTGAGGAGTAGGAATGTTTTAGGAACCAGAAAAGGGCTACCAAAACTGAAAAGAAAAGTAGGTCAACCAGCCAGGAATATAGCATCATATTGTAAGAGGTTTAACAAATATTTAAAAAGGAGAGCAACTTTAGGAGCAGAGACAAAAGAAATTATCATGAGGAAATGGCAAAGACCCTGAATAAACATGAACCATCTACCTTCACACAGTTGTGAAGGGGGTTTAAAGAAGTGAAGAAATGAAAGCACCAAATATTAGCAGAGCAAAAATGCCAGAGAAATACAAGGGACTAAAATCAAACAAGTTTCCAGGGCCTGAGGATCTACAGGGCAATGGAAGAGATGGCTGTGAAGATCGTGGATGTGTAGGTTATAATATTCCAAAACCTGCTAGGTTCCAAAACATCCCAGCAGACTGGAAATTAGTAAATGAAATATGAAGAGAGGAAGGAGAGAGAAAATGAGAACTGCAAGCCAGAAAGCATAATAACAGTTGTGGGGAAAAGCTGTGAAATATTGCTATGGAAGTGTTAAAATGTTTCAGAAAAGATCATGTTCAGACAAATCAATGTGGTTTTGAGAAAAGGAAATCATGCTTGACAAGCTTTTTAAGAGTTTGTTCAGGATGCAATAATAGGGTCAATAAATGAGAGCCAACAGATGTTTTATACTAGAATTTTGAAATGTATTTCCACACAAATGTTAAGGCACAAAATACAATCTTATGGACTTGGGATAAAACTTATAAATGCTGATGTTCAGAAGGACTTGGATGCACTCATACAAGGAAAACAGGAAGTTGGTATACAGGTATAACAGGGAATTAAGAGAGCAAATGGAATTTTAACCTATAATTTAAAGGGATTAAAGCACAAGAATAAGAACTCTGGCACAATTTTATGGGGCTTTGGTGATACCATACTTGGAATACTGTGTGCTGCTTTAGTCTCTATATTTAAGGATGGATATACCTGCATTAGAGGAGAAAGTGAGGATGCAGATGCTGGAGATCAGAGCTGAAAATGTGTTGCTGGAAAAGCTCAGCATACCTGCATTAGAGGTGACATAGCGAATGTACAGTAGGTTAGTTTCTGGCATGAGGCTGTCCTATGAATTGAGCCATGTATATCAAGTTTATATTGTCTGGAGATGAGAAGATTGAAAAATGATCTCATTGAAATATATAGAACTCTGAATGGGCTTAACAGGTAGATACTGAGATGTTGTTTCCCCTAGAACATAGGAACACAGTGTCAGGATAGCAGCTAATCCAATTAGAACTGAGATAAAGAGAACTTTCTTCACTCAAAATGTTGTTAGTTTTTGGAATCTTTTATCCCAATGACTGGTGGATGCTCCATTATTGAGATGGACAGATATTTGGTTTCTCAGGGAATCACGAGGTGTGAGACGTTGGCGAGAAGCCTGGTTTGCATCTCAAAAACCTGCAGGAAGCTGGAGTTGAGCCATAATCTTACTGAATGATAGAGCAGATCGGAGGGGACAAATTGCTTATGACTACTACAGTTGATTATGTTTTGCACCTTTGATGAAAATAAACTCTATCCCCATTGTGTCAATGCATTTCACTGTCATACAATACAGCTGGCAAACACGAAAGGTGGTCCTTATCATTGAGAATTAGGAGTTCGGTCTGACATTCCAGAAAAACTGTCATGTGAACTCACTGCAACAACTGGCTCATAAATATAATTATTTATCATTATATTATTTTGAGGCTGTAAAGTTAATCTTTAAAGCTTTAATCCTAACGAATCACATATATACATATGGTACCATACACTCCACCCAATTGTAATATTGTACTTCAGCTAGTGGTCAGGATTCAGCTTTGTCAATTAACCCCCGAGCTAGTGGCCGATGCTTTAACTTTCTCCCCAGCAATCAGCTGGGAAAGTGCTTGTGTTGCTGACAATATACACATGTGATATCAGTTTCCAACATTTAGAACATGCACAACCAATCAGCAGCAGAGCCCTAGAGGCTTCTGTGGAATTCTGGGAAGAAATCTTGATCTTCTTAGGAAAGGTTTGCTGGTACTGACATAAGATGCACTTGACTTTTGACCTTGATTTCAAAGGCACCTGTGTGTGCTTTTAAAATCTGCTTTGACCAATTATCCACTTTTAGCCTAAATTGTTTAAACCCTGGAACACATTAACTAGGCTTAGTACACAGCCATGTCATTCTGGACTTCCTGATGTAAAGAGATCTCTTAACATGGTTAAAAGAGAATGTGGGGATGGGGCATGAGATTAATCGGTTTTCCCGACTGACAGCTTTAGACAAAGCAATCTTTCAGCCACCTGGTTTGCATCTCCCACACCTGCAGTGAAATAGTGGATTGATTCTTTGTACTATTGCCTTGATCCTTCCACTTACAGGTACATTAAATTCCTTTAAAGTATTGCCTGCAGTCGTAAGCACCTCAATGAATTGTGAACTAAATAAGAGCTTTTCAAGTTTGTCTTCAGATACAGCTCTGCAGCATGCAAGTAAAATACTTAAAGTTAAGATAAGTAGCACATCTTTCTGTGAGGTATACATCTCCAAATTATGCTCAATTTACCCGAGCATGCTCTGCGATCATCCACATATTTTTATTCTCATTATTTTTCACATTAGCTACCACAAAGGGATTTAAAAACTTGTTTGAATACTATGAGTGAATAAGTAAAATTCACTAAAAAATGCTTGTGACATGGATTTCAATGTAACTGCTAATATTTCTGCTATGAAAATCAAATCATACTAAGGTTAGAAAATTGTTGTGAATTCAAGCAACAATATTATTTACATGAATCCATCTTTTAATTTAAGAATATACAAACTGAAGTTTGAATCTTACAAAAGTTCCACAAAGTTCTGTTGTTCTTCTCGAGGTTGATTTTGATTGCTTGAGAAATGGCTGACTTTTGTTGGTTTTTATTTTTTCAGAAGTGAGAGCAGAAATGGTTCTCCTGGCTCCAAAAACGTGCTGTGCTCTGCTGCTAGCTACTTGATGCCCTCCCTGGTCTACAATTCCCCTGCCTCTCACCTTTTACACCCAACACTTGCTTCATTACTGCCCCGCTGGCTTGGGTCAGCTCTCCTAAGCAGTTGCTGGTGCAGTGAGTTGCCCGCCCATGAAACATGTGGGAGCCTGCTAATGAGGTCAGTACCTGAGAATGGTTCAGCTTTAAGTGAGCAGAGAGGTCGCTCCATTGAGTTCACATCCCATTCTGACAGATGTTAAACACTGCTCCCTTGGTACTTAGCACACAACTAAGTTCTCAATACATCTGATCAATGTCCTCTTTGTTCACAGTACACTAACTTGATTTTTACAGTCTTATGTCATGACAGGACTTAATTAATTAAAGCTTTCAAAATTCAGTGAAGTGTACTAGAAATCTGAAAGCGAATATTAAACTCCCAGATACTTCAATCAGATGTACTGAAGAAAGGATTGACCTGAAAACTTCACGATAATGGCACTAATTCAAAAGCCCCAGATGAATATGTTAATATTCTAGATTACAAATGTTGGGTCAGTATAAAGTTAATTCTGTATAATTATTGTTATTTTCGCTTGACTCTGTCTTCTCTACTTAGCTTAATTAATTCATACAACATATGCAACACTAATTTGCATTCTTATAGCAACTTTAACAGTTTGGTGATGTTTCACAGGTGAATAATTAGACAAAGTTGACAAATAAAATTTTAGGCATGCTTGATTTAAGACTGTGATAAATAAAAAGTCCTGGTGGAACCCAAACTGTAAATCTGTGAGCAGGCTATTGGTGAGTAATGCTACTTGAAACAGTGTTGACAATATCTCTATCACTTTGCTGAGTAAACAAATGGGATGGTATATGAGTGAGATTGGATTTGATTTTTTTTTAGGAGCACATATCCAGGTAATTTTACACATTGTCAGGTAGATGCCAGCATTGCACTGGAACATTTTATTTAGGGAGTGGCTAGTTCTGGGGCACAAGTCTTCGGTATCGCTGCAAGAATGTTGTATGGCCACATAGTCATTTCTATATCCAATGCCTTCAGCTGTTTATTGCTTTCTAATGCATTGAATCAAATTGACAGAAGACTGGCACTTTGTTATTGGGGACTTCAGGAGATGGTTAAGATGATCATCCAGTCTGATGTATTGGGTGACACTATCACTAAGGATGGGGATGTTTATACTTCACTCAAACCTCCTCCCAACATTTTGTGCCTATCTAGATCAGCGTAACTCTATATTCCATGCTCCATCAACTGTTTATCTAGCCTCTTTCTGAATGCATCTTATACTATGTGTCTCAACAGCACTCTGTGATTCTAAGTCCCACATGCTCACTAATCTCTAGTTAATGAAGTTTCATTGGGATTTCCTATTTAATTCCTTTGTGACTATTTTATATTAATGGCCTCTAGTTATTACCTTCTACACAAGTGTAAACATTCCCTCTGTACTGTATCAAAAGCTTTCCGAATTTTTAAAATTCCATTAAGTCATCATTAAACCATCTCCTTTCAAGAAAAGGAAAGCAGACCTGCTCATCCCTTCCTGACAATTATAATATTGTAGCACGATAAATCTTTTTGCACCCTTTCCAATGTCTCTCCATCTTTTTCACAATGCTCCAAATGTTGTCTTAACCAAGGTTTGAAACAAGCTTAGCATAACCATTCAACTCCATTCCTCTAGAAATCATTCCTCATGCTTTACTTGCCTTTCTTAAATGACCTTAATAACCTATAAAATAACTTTTATTGATTTATGCATTTCCCTCTTTGTTCCTAAACCAAGTTTTCCAACATGTCCTCCTTATTTTTCTTGCCAAAGTATAAAGTCTCCAAAGAAGAGATATATTGGACTTGAAATGTTAACTGTTTCTCTCTTTGCAGATGCTGCCAGACCTGTTGAGTTTTGACAACATTTTGTTTTTATTTCAGATCTCCAACATTTGCAGTATTGTACTTTATAACATCTCACTCTTATTTATGCTGAAATTCATCTATCAATTATTTTTTCCATTATGCAAGTTTATTAATGCTTACAATTGGTAGTAGTCTGCTATATTCTTGATGACCAATTGATATGAAAGAATCAGATTGAATCATTCTATTCATAGAGTGATCAGGTATACATCTACTGACTCCACTCCTCTATTAGTAAATGGCATTTTTATATTAACTGTTCAAAACTGTTAGTACACACTTCTAGAGCAGGTGGGATGTAGATTTTACTGGTTAGGCCAGCATTTATTCCCCATCACTAATTGCCCAGAGGGCAGTTAGAAGTCAACCGGAATGCTGTGAGTCTGGAAAGACATGTTGGTCAGGCCAGGTAAGGATGGCAGTTTCCTTCACTGAAGGACAGTCGTGAACCAGACAGTTTTTTCAACAATTGGCAATGGTTTCATGGTCATCATTAGACTCTTAACTCCAAGTTTTTATTGAATTCAAATTCCACCACCCAGCCATGGCAGTATCCAAACCCAGGTCCCCAGAACATTACCTGGGTTTCTAGAGTGATAGTATTCAGAATCCCACTTCAAACTCAGCGAATCCATCGATAGCCAATTTAATCTGTTAATCAAACTGCCCCAGCTGAATTCGGGATAATGCAAGTCCTACCTCTTCCCCCATCACAGGAAACTGGGGTTTGGTAACGGGGATGGAACATCCACATCTTGCTCCCATCCCCATTTTTAAAGGTCCAGAAGACTTCTCAAATCTGTGAAAATTTGGTCAATGATGCCCCACAATGTTTCTTCAAATTGTCACGGCAGACAAAGGGATTTTTGCCAAAATTGAGGCCAAACTGCATAATGCCACAATTTATCCTTCCTGTGAGAAATATTAGAAAGTTATATGAGCTCAGCACAGTGATTTCTACAACTGATAGGTACTCATGGTACCTTAGATGTTTAAAAATCTCAACCTAACTAAATGTTGGGTCTGGCATGAAGAGATCATGCGAGAATATAGGGAGAATGTGAATATAAAATTTTAAAGTTTCAAGAGTGAGGAACTGCAAATCCTTTCTGGAAAGGAAAAAAAAGGGATATTTCCAGACGTGCAAGAAATTTAAAAGTAAAGAATCTCTTGTGGGGGATACATGCAACCTAGAGTAAAGTAATACGCATTGGCTGGACTTCAGATTGACGGCATATTCCCCATACCCCGGTGTAAGTTACTGCTTTCACTCAGCCAGCTCTACTCGAGTTAATTTTTCAGGCATTGGCCCTTAAATTAGTATGAGGCAGGATTCCATTCATTTCCAGAAGGAAGTACCAATCAGAAAGTGGCAGTATCAGGCAGGAGAAGTAGACACTGCCGATAGGCTGAAGAGGTTGATCTCCAGCAATGGATTTGGACATTCAGTTAAGACTGAGATCTCACTGGGTTCAGGCTGTATATAGAGTAGGACAAGGGTGAGGGGTAGACTTGGGAAGGAAAAACCATGTCACCAGGACTTCCAATTGACACTGGGATCTTGGGAAGGATCCATGCTCCCTTCCAGTGAGCAGTGACCTGTTGAGTTATAACCTATCCAGCTGCACACTGGGAGCCTATTATATCAGTGAGGCAGCAGGAAGTGGTCTTTAGTTGTGCATTAATGACTTATTTAGGTTCCTTGTTTACTACATGACCAGGGAACCCCCCCAGCTACCTATCAAATTGTAGAAAAGGAACAGTTGGGTTGGTGTGGGTGGAGATGCTGCTAATGTTAATATGCCCTCATTCATGGGTTGTTTGCCCACCAAGGGTGATGCACACAATTCAGCCCAATGTTTTGGCTGTCATGTTGCAGTAGTAGTGTCCTTACCTCTGAGCCAGGCAGCCCAGGTTCAAGTGCCATCTGTTCTAGTGGTTTGTAATAACATCTCTGAACAGGTTGATTCAAAAATAGTTTTTTTCTAACTGGCTGGCCCATACTGACTTGCATTCAAGTGGACTCTGGCTCAATTTTTAACCTGTTTCAAGAATTTTACAGATTGCCAACAAAATCAAGTCTGCCAGAATCTGCATCATTTTATAGAAGAGTTTGTATAATTTTTCTTGTCACAGTGGACTTGGATATTGATGGAAAATGGATGCACTTGAGTTGCAAATGACTATAAGAAGGATCCAGGATTTAACAGAGTTCAAACCATAAAGCTACTACAAAGAATTTCCAGTACTGTACATCCATGGCAACATTAGACACATTGTTTTTAAAGATATTATCAGAAATAATTCTGTTCCCGTTGAGTTCGCCACTTTCTAAATAGTAGAATAAGAAGTAATTATTTCTGAAAATAAAATGAGAAAACTGTCTAAAATGAATAATTTAAAACAGGAAATTTCTGAACTGTATTTCTTATGTTTATGCAGATGAAAGATGTCAAAGCCTGTGCAAAGTCTGAATACTACATTAAAGCAGACAGAGAGCAAAACAACTAGATTCCCTTTAACAATAATCCCACACAGATCAAAGTTAGCGATATCAGGACAACACAGCACTTAAATGATTCAACCATGTGTCTTCATAGATAACTCCTTGAGGGTTTGATGAGTTGAAAATTGAGACATTGCCTCTTGATAGTGGAGTTGGAATGGGGTGGGGGATGGTAGACAGTCCAGAATGAAAGGCCAACAATGAAACACAATCACAAATAAATTCAGTAAAGAATTTAGAAGAGGCTTCTTCAAGAACAATGGTTAAGGGTAGTTGTTGAAACTAGCATTAAGGTATTTAAGTGCGACATAGTTAACTACACAAACGCGAAATGAATAGGAGACAGTGTCAAAGAGCTTAGACAAAGAATGTAAGGGGCTCAATTGTTAAGACCAGCTGAGAGGAATGAGTAAGCTCTCCTCTTTTCAGAAACCTGGGTTATCTGCAACAGAGGGTGGTCTGAGTGACATGGGCTATGGTGTGATTTGTGGTAGAACTGGATGAGGAGACTAGCGAGACCTACCACAACGTCTCAGTGGGCATCATACTCCATCTTTTGCCAAACAACAAGGTAAATTTCTCACTAGGCAGCTGTGAGTCACCATTGAAAGGGGGATTATACCTTGTTAAACACCTTATTAACACCACAACTCTCCTCAGTAATATTCAGTGTCCTCTCTTACTAAATGCACTCCGACAAACTAGACATTGGAAATTCTCGACATGGAAGTCAGAGCAAGTACCTGGTGATATCTGGCTGCAAGGGCTCTCCATGTGGATCAGCAGCAACCCTATCTTAGGGCACGATCCATGGGCATCAACCACATGCCACCCCTTGGAGGAAGTGAGAATTGCAGATGCTGGAGACAGAGTCGAGAATGTGGTGCTGGAAAAGCACACCAGGTCAGGCAGCATCCAAGGAGAAGAAGAATCAAAGTTTTGGGCTTAAGTCCTTCATCAGGAATAAGGCTCACCTCACTTCACATGCCACCCCTTGTCCATAGATATTGGCATCAACGTGTGCCAATCCTAATGACTATCATAGCTCATCTCCAATCCACTTGCAGAAAGTCAGAATCAAAGGCCTGCATTGCAGTGTGCAATGAGGATGGATGGAAATGGTTTAGTGAAAGGAATAATAAAGGGAGGGTCAGTGTGAAAGGGATCATGTGGGTTTGGGAGGGTGGGGGGAGTGGAAGGTGGTTAGGAACTGTTTGGTGGCCAGGCAGAGCCTGGGCTGACAGTACCCCCATGAGCTGTACAGTGAAATGCAATTGGAAAATGGCTGGGCCAATGCCCCAGGGTGGGTGGAGTCAGTTCACTTTGATGGGTGAAAATACAGTATCCACGTCTACTGGCTGTAAGGATATTGATGGGGAAAATTCATGAAACATGGGTTTACTAATTCCAGCTATATTCAATTTGCAATATTCATTTGTACATTTACATTGCATGCCTAATGAATGTGCTAATATGTCAAAAGCGGTCAAAGGTGGATAGCACCATAGCATTGGTGCTGACTAATCCAAAATTGTCATTTCTGATATAGAAGTTATCAACAAAATGGAGGTGAATGCTAGGCAAAAGCACCCATCACTTGTGGATCTTTTGAGAGCACTGTTGGGCGAGAGAAACATTGCTGCATCATAAATCTTATAAGTGTGACAAAAGCCTTTGGTGAATGAAAAGGGGAGTGGTTTGAGTGGGTCTGGGATGGGAAGGTATTTATAGCAGCTTTTTGATGTAATATGTTGGTCACTCGGCATTGTGGCACCTTCTCCAAGTTGGTATCTGTGCCTCAAGCAGGGCTGAGATGGAGCAAATGGTAATTTGCTGGTGATCCACTTCTGTTGCTCAGAATACTCTGGGTGAGGATCTCCTGGTATAATCCACTCAGAGTGTGCTATATCATCCTAATGTGTTGTGTTCTGCATAATCTGAACCGGCAACGAGGTGATGTGATAGATGCTGAGGAGCTGGGGGATTGGGGGCAGTTGTCCAAGGAGAATGATGGGGACATTGATCTGCAGGAAGCTCTCCTTGTAAATGAGAGTGATCATCTGCACTGAGCCCTATAAGGCAAACAGGGCCTGATCGACATCCAGTTCCAATAGATGTGAGGTAGGTGCAGGAGACAATGATATATTGTCAAGGTCAAGATGCCAACTTTTGGTTGACTTTGTGATTGCATTTTCTTTATGTTCCCTTTTGCTGGCTGTCAATGAAAGCCCATGGTTTATCACAGGACTTGTCTGAATGCCTGCCAGTATGTTCTTACTGAACAATGACAAGGTGTGGATGACTACTACACATTCTAGGTACATGTCCATCTCTTCTTCTTTGCTAAAGGCAACTCCCCAAAATTCAGCTAGTTTGGGTATTCCAATGACTGAGTTCCTTATTTCCAAGTCTGATAAATTGAAGGTGACGACTTTCATCTTCAGTATGTGAACCTAATCATATAGATGTAAATAAAAACAGGAGATACAGGTTTCTTTGTACCTGATTGGTTTCCATTTTTTTTGATGGAACTATTAATTTCGATTCAGACTTGTTTTTATTTATTGATGTTTCATGATAGTTGGTCAACCAGAAGTCAGGTGATTACTGAAACTATTTGTTAAGTCAGTGTCTTTTCATCTTTGAAATTATTTCACTCCATAAAATCAGATGATGGAAGTGAAACATTGATAGTCCATATTTTATCACTATTATGACATCTTCTCTAGACCACTATCATCTACATAAAAATCCACCAAGTGTTGGGCTGAATAGCTTATTTCGATGTTATAAGTATGCAATTCAACATTTTCAAAATATTTCAAAGAATTTCGCACCTGGGAATAAGTGGGGAACGGATGTCCTGCCATAAAAGAGTGTGGTAAGGTGTCTGGATGTAATTATGACTTTTGAACAGACTTTTATAAGGAGAGAAAAATGAACTAGGAAGCATTTAATGAGAGAGTTCAAGAGAATGGGCCTTACTTAGAACATTGACAGACATTCTGTGTAAATATGATCAGTCTTCAGAAAAGCAGAAACACAGAAATAAATGTTACTTTATAGGCATGATGGCATTAATAACCTTTTCCCAAACCGTGCTTTTGTATGGTTACACTCTCCAACTTTTGGTGTGATTGGAAAATGGTTTGCTGGAATGCCACAGTGATAGTGTTAATCTGGAGTTGAGGCTTGACTTTTTCAGCAAGAAGCAGTGTGAGACCAGCCAACTGTGGAGGCAACCCCAAGACCTGAACTTCAACACCATATGGAATTTGAGGGAAGGTTATAATAGGTTTAATGATTGCTACCTCTCCAGTTTACCTTTCTCAGTCTACCTGAATTTAATTTATATGGATAGACAGTGTAGGTGCTGCCACCTTCTGGGAGATGGGCTCTGCACATGTATCTAATGGCATTGTGGGCCACTTTCCCGGAATTCCAGACAGTAGGGAGCAATGCAGTGTGTTCAGACCAGTAAATTCTATATAGATAGAGGGCACGATTGAAACAAACATTTCTCAAAACTAAGATAAAATTAGTCATAATGTAAATTAATATAACCACTTAGAACCTGTTATGAGTGAGTACGTTTAAAAATAAAATATATTTCATAGCCAAGATATCTGTACTACACAAAAGATTCAATATATAACACTATGATGTTTGTCTACTGCCTTTCAAATATAGAAGAATATTTTACATAGTTTTGTTTTATCAGAGTAAAAAATACAAAATTGGACAATGTACATATTGATGAAATCTATATTCAACATTTTATAGGAAGCAAGGGACCTCAAAACAACTCCTTCATTCCAAGAGGTGGAATCTTACATTTTTGGCACATCCCCAGTTGGATTTCCTGCTGGATATTACCATATACCTCTTTAACTACTCACCTCAGCCCACCGGTGACCATCACAACTGATCCTATCCCTATCTTACCATGTGTATTCTCAGAGCAACTCATCACGTGATGGTTATCCACTGAAAGACCAGTTTCTCTTTTACCTGCACCATCTTGAAAAGGCTGCTGTGCATTCAGATGTACACCAGCTCATTTAAGGTTGTTTGCTGAGGATGTCTGAGAGGAGATGTAAAATATAGGAGCAGAAATAGATAGTGCTCCATGGAGACTGTTGCATCATTGTCATGGCTGATATGTTTCTCAACTCCATTCTTCTCCCTCTAACCCTTTATTCCCTTGCTATCTTAAATTCACTCAATGACTTGACCTCCTCAATGTTCTGCAGTAAGGAGTTCCACAGATTCACCACCCTCTGGCTGAATTCCTTGTCATCTCATTTCTAAAGGACTGTCCTTTCTCTCTGAGGCAGTGCCGTCAGGTCCTAGTCTGTCTTACTAGTGGAAACATTTTTTCCATATCCACTCTATCCAGGCCCCTCAGTATTCTGTCAGCTTCAGTGAGATCATTCCTCATCCTTCTAAACTCCATTGGGTAGAGACTCAGAGTCCTCAATCACTCCTGATGTGACAAGCCCTTCATCCCTGGGATCATTCTTGTAAACCTTCTCTGGAACCCCTTCAAAATTAACATCCTTCAAGAGATGTAAGGCACAAAATTGCTCACAATATTCGAAGTGCGATTTAATCAGAGCCTTACACAGCCTCAGCAGTAAATCCCTGTTCTTGTATTTGTGTTCTCTTGAAATTAATGCTAACACTGCTTTTATCTTACAAAATACCAACTGAACCTGCATGCTAGCCATAAAAGTATTCTGAACTAATACTCCTTTCCCCATTTAGGAAATTTCCAAAGCCTTTCCCCATTTAGGAAATAGTCTATGCCTCTATTCTTCCTATCAAAGTGCATAACTCTCCTGGTCCATCCAAGTCCTTTCACAGCCTCCTTGCTTCCTCAGCGCCATCTCTTCCTCCACCTATTTTTCTGTGTCATCTGCAAACTTAGCAACAATGCCTTCTGTTCGTTCATCCTGATTGCTGATGTGTAACGTGAATGGTTGTGATGCCTGCAGAACTTCACTAGTCACTGGCAGTCATCCCGAAAAAGACCCCTTTATCTCCACTCTCTGCTTTCTGCCAGTCAGCCAATTCACTATCCATGTCAGCCCCTTGTCCCTAACACCATAGCCTCTTATTTAGCAGCCTCCCATGCAGCACTTTGTCAAAGGCCTTTTGGAAATCCAAATTGATCATGTCTACTGGCTCACCTTTATCTAACTTGCCTCATTACCTCCTCATATAATTTGAAAAAAATTGTTAGACATAACCTCCCTTTGACAAAGCCATGCTAACCTAGCCCCATTTTTATCATGCACTTCCAAGCACACCGCGATCTCATCCTGAATAATGGGCTCTAAAATCTGACCGGGTGAAAGTGAGGACTGCAGATGCTGGAGATCAGAATCAAAAAGTGTGACACTGGAAAAGCACACCCAGTCAGGCAGCATCCAAGGAGCAAGGGAGTCAATGTTTTGAGTATAAGCTCTTCATCAGGAATGCTATGCTCAAAACAGCGATTCTCCTGTTCCTTGGATGCTCCTCCTCCTGACCAGCTGTGATTTTCCAGTGCCACACTTTTTGACTTTAAATTTTTACTAATGATCAACATTAGGCTAACTTAAACATTGTTGTTACATTAGTCATTTTCCAGTACTTTGGAATGGTCCCAGGCTTCAGTGATTTCTGAAAGATCACACCAATGCCTTGACAATCTCCTTAGCGATCTCCTTCAGAATTCTGGAGTGTAGTCTGTCCAGTCCAGGTGATTTATCCACCTTCAGATCTTTCAGCTTCTCCAGTACCTTCTCCTTAGTGATGGCTACTACACTCATCTCTGTCCCCTGATTCTCGTGAAGTTCTGGTATGCTACTTGTGTCTTCTTGTATACTATTGTGAAGACTGATGCAAAGTACCTATCTAGTTCCTCTGTCATTTCTTTGCTCCCCATTACTAGTTCTCCTGTTTCATTTTTCAGTGATCCAATGTCTATTCTGACCCCTCTTTGACCATTTATATATCAGACAAAATTCTTGCAATCTTCTTTTTTATTACTAGTTAGCATACCCTCATATTTCATCTCCCTCCATCCCCAATATTGCTTGCATAGTTAACCTCTGCTGGTTTTTTCAAAGGCTTCTGGCTCCACACTAATCTTCACAACATTGAATGCTTTTTCTTTTGTTTTTATGCTGCCCCCGAACTTCCCCTGTCTGCCATGCTTGTCTTATTATATTCCATCTTCTTGGGATGAATTTCCATTGTACCTCTGAATTACCCCAGAAACTCCTGCCTTTGCTGTTCTACCATCATCCCTGCTAGATTCGCCTTTCAATCAACTCTGGCCAGCTCTCTCCTCATGTCTTTGTAGTTACTCAATTTTACTCAACTGTAATAGCTTTACATCTGATTCCAACTCCTCCCTCAAACTGCAGAGTGAATTCTATCATATTATAGTTACCACCTCCTAAGGGTTCCTTCAGCTCAAGCTCCCTAATCAAGTCCAACTTACTACACATCACCAAACCTAGAATTGCCTGTTCCTTGGTGGACTCTACCACAAGCTGCTCCAAACAAACCATCTTGCAGATTTTCTACAAATTCCTTTTCTTGGGATCCACTACCAACCTGATTTCCCCAGTCCACCTGCACATTGAGGTCCTGCATGATTATTGTAATAGTGCCTTTCTAACATGCCTTTCCTATCTCCTGATTTTAATCACTGCCATGAGACCTGTATGCAATCCTGTCTGGCTGTTTTTCTCCTTTGTGGTTCCTCAACTCAACCCACACAGATTGTACGCCTTCCAACTTTATATCACTTCTTACTATTGATTTAATTTCTTAAGAACAAGGCACCTGCCTTTCTGCATGTCCTTTCAAAAGGATGTGTATCCTTGGATATTGGCTTCCCAGCCCATGTCTCTGTGATACCCAGAACATTGTACCTGCCAATTTTGATGTGCACAGCAAGCTTATTTACCTTGTTTTGTTAATTGCATGCATTTAAGTACATCATCCTGCATTGATTTCCCCTTTTCTCATAATTGTCTCCTTATCTGCTGTGCCTGAAGTTAGATTCCTAACACTTTCCATACCCTTTGTCCTATTACTTTCATGTGTAAATTGTACAAATTATGAATGTTCCTTGGCCTTTCTGATGTGGTAAACATGTGATATTTACACAGAAATATTACAAGTAAAATTTTAACTATGTATTTATGTTTATTTAATATTTACAAAACCACTAATAAAAAATTTCTGTCTTACATTGCATTGCATTTGGCCTTTGCAGTTTGTAACAGGAATATTGCTGCTAATATGTCATTTAACAACAACTGGCAATGCACTAAAGGTTTCTAAGGTGAATACAAATATATAGAACTAACAAGTATATCTTGCAGATGGATCAACTAATTGCATTTATCATGAATAAAATTGGATCAGTGAGTTGGTTATGTTTATTAAAGGAAAGAATGTAGCATTTTTGTCAAATTAAATCATTGTGGCCTCGAATTTCCTTGGAATGAGTTATGTTCTCTTACCCCTTTTAAAATAAATTGCATCCAGCCATGGCCTGCAGAGGGAGATAACTGCAAGTTTCCTGAGTTTAATCGTTTGTAACCACATTGGCACTGTAATTGGTGTAAAGTCTGTGTAAAATGTGTGTAAGATCTTGAATTGCTTGGAAAGCTCTCTGCTAAAAGTTCAACCTGTAAGCTTCAGCTGAAAGGCAGGGCAAACATCACTCTTTTCACTTCATTCACCAGTAACTTTATTGTACATCTTTGCAACATTTTTATTTGATGTGTACCGAAACATGACGATGTAGACATCATCTAGACCCAGAGGGCAGCAGCACACGGTACCAAGGCGGAGGAGAAAAACACAGAACATCACTGTTTTTGACTCCTGTTCCCTCCTCAAATAACACAGAGACAGGAGGCACAGACCCCTGGATGTGGGGGGCACCAAGCAATCCAGAAGTATAGCATGGGTCTTCCTCATCTCCACAGCTGTAGAGCAGTGGTGTCTTGCAAGGTAACCCCTTGGCACCGTGTTACTTGTCCATGCTCTGACAAACAATGCAATTGTCATACGGAATTGTGTGATAGACCATTCTTCAGTTTCTTAAAGCAACACGACCACACTAAGCCATTATACTGCATTCTAGTTAAGTTGAGAACTTGTCCTTTTTGCACTTTGGCTACAAAACATCGTAAATACTTTGATACACAAACCTTAGCAAACTACTTTAGTGACCTTATACCCACACATTTCACATTTTATTTCCCCTACACCATTTACTGTATTGCAATTTTTCTCAATTTCTAATTTTTCATGAATGAATTCGAATTCCAGATTTTTAAAAAACAATGTTAATTTTGACTCAAACTGATTCAAACTGGCTCAGATTGGTAGTCATAGTCATAGAGACATACAGCATAGAAACAGGCCCTTAGGCACACCATCTCTATGCTGACCAACAAACTATACTAATTCCATTTACCTGCATTCGATCCATAGCCTACCATGCCCGGGTATTTTGAGTGCTCATTCAGGTACTTCTTAAATATTGCAAGAGTATCTGCCTGCACTAACGTCTCAGGTATGGCATTCCATATTTCTGCCATCCTCCTACTGAGAAAACATTTCTTCAAACCTCCTCTAAACCTCTTTCTCCTTACTTTAAACTTGTCTGGTCGTGGACTCATCTGCCATGGGGAAGAGATTCTTATGATCGACTTCATCAACGCCCCTTTTAATACTGAATCTCAATCAGAAGCTTCTCAGCCTCTTCTGCTCCAAGCAAAACAGACCAAGCCATCTAGTCTCTCCATATAACTGAGACTTTCCATCCCAGGCAACATCCTGGTGAATCTCCATTGCAACGTCTCCAGTCCTTCTGATAGTGTGTTGACCAGAACCGCAGACAGTATTCACATGTTTTATGAAGTTTAACAAGTCTTCCTTGCTTCTATATTCTACAGCCTAACTCATGAAGGTAAGCATTCTATAAGCCTTCTTTACCACTGTCTACCTGTGCTGAAACCTTCAGGGATGTATGGACTTGTGCACCAAAGTCCCATTATTCTTCAGTACTCTCTGGGGACCTACCATTCAATGTGTATGTCCTTCCCTTATTAGACCTCCAAACACGCATCACCCAAATTTATCAGGATTAAATTCCATCTGCCATTGCTCTGCCAATGTGTCAGCTGATCAATGTCAGACTGTAGCATGCGGCCGTTTTCCTCACTATCAATGACACCACTGATTTGCATGTCAACCTGCAAACATAACAATCGTAACTTGAATTCATATCTAAGTCATTCATGTACATAATAAACTGCAACAATCCCAGCACTGATCCCTTCTTTAACTCTTTGTACCAATGAAGAGAAGGTCATTGAGCTCTTGAAACCCACTCATCTTATATATTGTGGGAGATGATGTGTTCAGCAGCAGCATGCTGGTGCAGAGTTACAACTGAAGACCTATACTGTTGCCCTAGAATCCCTGTGAAGCACCTGCAAATAGCATCCCCACATCCACTTCTCTGAATTCTTCATGCAAGAGTAAAACTCATCCAATGTTTGTATTCAGTCCGTTTCTTTAGGCCCGTTATAATAGTAGGAATCAGAAAAGAATACAAACAATGATGGAGGAGGAGGAAGTTCTGGGAATGTTTTTCCATGTTCTTGAAGCTGCTCTGTATCTTCATGAGGTTTAGGCTTTTGATATCACTCTGTTATTATTTTGCAAATCTTCACTGGAATATGAGATAAGTATCAATAGACAATAGACAATAGGTGCAGGAGTAGGCCATTCTGCCCTTCGAGTCTGCACCACCATTCAATATGATCATGGCTGATCATCCTTAATCAGTATCCTGTTCCTGCCTTATCTCCATAACCCTTGATTCCACAATCCTTGAGAGCTCTATCCAACTCTTTCTTAAATAAATCCAGAGACTGGGCCTCCACTGCCCTCTGGGGCAGAGCATTCCACACAGCCACCACTCTCTGGGTGAAGAAGTTTCTCCTCATCTCAGTCCTAAATGGCCTACCCCGTATTTTTAAGCTGTGTCCTCTGGTTCGGCACTCACCCATCAGCGGAAACATGTTTCCTGCCTCCAGAGTGTCCAATCCTTTAATAATCTTATATGTCTCAATCAGATCCCCTCTCAGTCTTCTAAACTCAAGGGTATACAAACCCAGTCGCTCCAGTCTTTCATGGTAAGGTAATCCCACCATTCCAGGAATTGACCTTGTGAACCTATGCTGCACTCCCTCAATAGCCAGAATGTCTTTCCTCAAATTTGGAGACTAGAACTGCACAAGGTACTCCAGGTGTGGTCTCACCAGGGCCCTGAACAGCTGCAGAAGAACCTCTTTGCTTCTATACTCAATCCCTCTTGTTATGAAGGCCAGCATGCTATTATCCTTCTTCACTACCTGCTGTACCTGCATTCTTACCTTCATTGACAAGAACACCCAGATCTCTTTGTACTGTCCCTTTACCTAAATTGATTCCATTGAGGTAGGAATCTGCCTTCCTAATATTGCCACCAAAGTGGATAACCATACATTTATCCACATGAAACTGCATCTGCCATGCATCTGACCACTCACCTAACTTGTCCAGGTCACCCTGTAATCTCCTAACATCCTCATCACATTTCACCCTGCCACCCAGCTTAGTATCATCAGCAAATTTGCTAATGTTATTGCTAATACCATCTTCTATATCATTAATATATATTGTAAAAAGCTGCGGTCCCAGTACTGATCCCTACAGTACCCCATTGATCACTGCCTGCCATTCCGAAATGGAGCCGTTTATCACTACTCTTTGTTTCCTATCAGCCAACCAACTTTCAATCCAAGTTAGTACTTTGCCCCCAATACCATGCACCCTAATTTTGCTCACTAACCTCCTATGTGAGACTTTATCAAAAGCTTTCTGAAAGTCCAGGTACACTACATCTACTGGATCTCCCTCGTCCATCTTCAGAGCTACATCCTCAAAAAATTCAAGAAGATTAGTCAAGCATGATTTCCCCTCCATAAATCCATGCTGATTCTGACCTATCCTGTTACTACTATCCAGATATGTCGTAATTTCATCCTTTATAATAGACTCCAGCATCTTTCCCACCACTGAGGTCAGACTAACTGGTCTATAATTTCCTGTTTTCTCTTTCCTACCTTTCTTAAAAAGTGGTACAACATTAGCCAGCCTCCAATCCGCAGGGACTGATCCCAAATCTATCGAATTCTGGAAAATAATCACCAACGCATCCACGATTTCTCGAGCCACTTCTTTCAGTACCCTGGGATGTAGACCATCAGGCCCCGGGGACTTATCAACCTTCAGACCTAACAGTCTCTCCAACACCAAATCCTGGCAAATATAAATTCCCTTAAGTTCAGGTCCTTAAGCCATTGTTACCTCAGGGAGATTGCTTGTGTCTTCCCCAGTGAACACAGATCTGAAGTACCAATTCAATTCTTCTGCCATTTCTTTGTTCCCCGTAATATATTCCCCTATTTCTGTCTTCAAGGGCCCAATTTTAGTCTTAGCCATTTTTTTGCCTTTCACATACCTAAAAAAAACTTTTACTATCCTCCTTTATATTATTGGCCAGTTTACCTTTGTACCTTATTTTTTCTCTGCATATTTCCTTCTTAGTAATCCTCTGTTGTCCTTTAAAAGCTTCCCAGTCCTCCGTTTTCCCACTTATCTTTGCTATGTTATACTTTTTCTCTTTTAACTTTATATGTTTCTTAACTTCCCTCATCAGCCACGGCCACCCATGCCTCCTCCTAGGATCTTTCTTCCTTTTTGGAATGAACTGATCCTGCAACTTCTGCATTATACACAGAAATATCTGCCATTGTACCTCCACTGTCATCCCTGCTAAAGTATTGCACCATTGAACTTTGGCCAGCTCCTCCCTCAGAGCTTCATAGTTCCCTTTATTCAACAGAAAAATTGTCACTTCCAATTGTACCCTCTCCCTCTCAAATTGCAGATTGAAGCTTATTGTATTATGGTCACTACTCCCCAATGGCTCCTTCACTTCGAAGTCCTTGATCAATTCTGATTCGTTGCACAATACCAGATCCAGAATTGCCTTCTCCCTGGTCGGCTCCAGCACCAGCTGTTCTAAGAATCCATCTCTGAGGCACTCCACAAAGTCTCTTTCTTGAGGTCCAATACCATCCTGATTCTCCCAGTCTACCTGCATGTTAAAATCCCCCAAAACAACTGTAATAACATCTTTGCGACAGGCCAATTTCAGCTCCTGATTTAACTTACATCCGACATCCAGACTACTGTTTGGAGGCCTGTAGATAACTCCCAAGAGGGTCTTTTTACCTTTAGTATTTCTCAGCTGTATCCACACTGACTCTACATCCTCTGATTCTAGGTGCCCCCGCGCAAGGGACTGAATATCATCCCTTACCAACATGGCCACCCCACCCCCTCTGCCCATCAGTCTGTCTTTACGATAGCACGTGTAGCCTTGAATATTCATTTTCCAGGCCCTGTCCACTTGAAGCCACGTCTCAGTTATCCCCACAATATCGTATCTGCCAATTTCCAAAAAGAGCCTCAAGCTCATCCATCTTATTTCTAATGCTTCATGCATTCATGTATAGCATTTTTAATTTGTTACTGCCCTCACCCTTCCCATCAACTCCTTTTTCACTCAAACTTACAGCATGATCCCTTTCTGAGGGATCAATGATATGTTCCAGTATTTTGAACATTGCTCTGGCCATGGTATACTTATATACTTCATTAAATCCTGCTTGCTGCTGGCCGAGGAGGATTATGGAGAGACACCATGGTTGGAGTATGTACATTCAAGAAACTGGACAGCAATCTTCAGCTTCCTTCCAAAACACTGCACAATGCTTGAATGCTTCAGAATCGTCCGTCTGAGTTTTCTTTGAATATCCATAATGAGGCCTTAACTACCTTTCTTCCCATCACTTGAATTTTCCTGAACTATTTTTTAGTAGTTACAGTCTTTGGAATAACACTAAACACGGATAAATGGGTCGTTCATCCTTTTTATTGTTGGCACATAGCTACCGCTTCATTAAAAATAGCAAGCAGATAAAAATAAAGCATAAACCGATTATCTTGCGTTGTACCTCCTGTTGGGTAAACAGAAAGACAATGACAAAGATAAAGTCTGCTCCAGCACTATTCACCTTGACAAGTTCAGAGCAGCAAAGAATTACATTGTCCTGAGTAATGTCGTCAAGGAAAGAAAAGGAACCACTTTTACACCAGCATTGAGAAAAATCTGGCTCAATAAGGTGTGATTAAAGAATTGATTCAAGGTAAAGTTTTCAGGTTTTCCCTTGTTTTAGGCTTAATTTGGAGCAAGTCTACCAGTTGATTTAATGTAGTCAGTGAAGCTGGGAGTACCATAAACACTAATGTAATTATTTCAACTAAAATGTGTGGTTGAGATTGATGGTTAGAGTTATTATTCAACCATGTTCTTGAATTTAAATATTTATGACTACATTGAGTTTTGTTTTCATATATGCCTTTGCTTCACCAGCTGACCCCCACAGTGTGAAATTGATGCAATAAATTAGACAGCAGGGTTTTACATGATGTTATATGCAGACCGTCTCAACTCTAGTGAAAGCTTGGACTGTAAAAGCTAAATGCCAGATATCAAACCCAGATTTTGTTTTTGACTCTCAGTGACAATATATCATTAGTGCAGACTTGCTAGTTTTTTTTTCTCTCTTAGGTCCTTGGGAAGAGATTAGAACAGTGGAACACATTAGTTCTTGACAAGATGATTGAAACAGCACTTTCTTGTCCAGAGAAGCAGATTTTACCATCTCTTGTTCTTAACTCTCTTGGGTTTTTTTCCTTCATATAATATGGCTAGAATTGTAATTTTTTAATACTGACATTTAACATTAGGAACTTGATTTAGGAGGCTTCATATCCTGTTTTTGTTGCTCTATAAAATTCAAGCGTTGACTGTGATTAGAAATTGAAGCAGTAAATTTAAATCTTTGGGGCTGCAGAATTCACAGTGTGTGCTATCATGCCTTAAGTCATTGGGTCAGCCCATTAGTACACATGCACGGATAACCTCTGCTACTATAGAGGTTATAGTCTATCATACTAAGCCAAAGGTCATCATGTCACATTTGTTTTATCATTAACTCAGACTAATTCATTTTGAAACATACAGAATGCCTTCATTCAACTTTTGTGAATGGTTGAGAGGGTAATAACTTCAAATTATTAAGTAAGCAAGGAATAGCTTCTGCTCTGACATACCAGTGACCAGAAACTTTTTAATATTGTTCCAAATTCCTCCTCAATCCTCCTAAAAACACATTTTTCGATATTTATGTATCAGACATGCCTGGTGTCCTTCTTTTCTCGAGTAACCAATTTTCATGTATGTATTAAATTAGTGAGTGGCAGTAACTGCTTGACTGTAGACAGTATAACAACAAAAAATGATTTTATTTTCAGCAGAGGCTACTGGAAAGCAGATAGTCAGTGGATATCTGGCTGATGTTTATCTTCATTAAATGAGAGAAAGGTGTAGACAAATATAGCTTCTGGCTGACATTAGCCAAATCAGATCTGTTGTGTCCTAACTCAGAGTCAGTATTTGAGCATTCCCTTAAGAGACATATCATCACTGTATCATTTTGGATGATTTAAAGATTTCATACTCCATCTTACCCTGGAATTGATTGAGGCACGACATGCTACTGAAAGCATGCTGATCTATCATGACTTAATGTTTGGATGTAATAGTTAACTTTTGGATTCTTCAATATCACAATATCCACACCCAGTTTTTAATGTTACGGGGATATCCTGCTGGAGGCAACATCACATTAACACGAGAAACTACAATTTGGACCTTCTGATCAATTTGACCTGGCACCACAACAAATCCTTATAATTGTAGGAGAAAGGGATACAGACCACCTATGGATAATACAAAAAGGCAGATACCAGTATAATAAAAAATCCTCTCGCTATGTGATCTGTCAGATGAGTCATTTAAGAGAAACCAATTGGTCTGGGACTGACCTCGTGAGTTTATGGGTCCAGGGGTAGTGAATCCATGTAGAGTGAGGGGTGATCGTACACAGTGGGGAGTTAGGTAACAATTAACTCTCAATATAATATTTCTTTGCAATGTTATTTTACACCTCACAGTTGCTGATAGCAGGAGTTCCATTTTTGATGACATGCACATAATCTAATTTAAGAAGTGAAATGCTCAAGCCCAAAATCATGACAAAATATCTTTAGGTCAAGAAATCAGATATAAAATGGGATATGAGTGTCAGGTACCTGTGGAAGTCCTGAAATTCAATCCTACACGGAATTGCCTGGAAAATGTAGATATTTAATGGATAATTCCCTGCTTCCTGGGAACTAAGATGAGGAAGAATTTCTTCAGCCAGAGGGTAGTTGATCTGTGGAACTTATAGCCGCACAAGGCTGTCATTGAGTGTATTTAAGACAGACATAGATGGGTTCTTGATTAGTAAGGGGATCAAGGGGTATGGGGAGAAAGGCAGGAGATTGGGGTTGAGAAATATACCAGGCATGATCAAATGGTGGAGCTGAATGGTTTAATTCTGCTCCTATATCTTATGGCCTAATGGATATACAAGTTAATAACCCTTTCAACCTGCCACCAATCTTTGGCCCAACCCAGCCACACTCTTGGGTCAACTAAACCTCCAGCCAGACCCAATTATCCTGGGGACTTGGCATTTCCCCAATCATCCAAGTACCATCCTTGATTCAATCAATTTGATGACATGCCCAGAAACTGATTATCTGACCCCAACCCAGTCAGATCTAACTATCCCCAATCATCTGACAAACCCCCAGTCTGACTCAATATGACTCTTCATCCTGACCTGACTCTCCTCCCAGACCATGCAAATATCCACAGTTCCCTAGTAAAGCTCCTTACCAATCATTGCCATCTAACTGACCCACCTACCACAGCCAACAATCCACCCTATCCACATACCCATCCAATCCCCACCCATTCATCCACCAAACCACTTCACATACCTACCCATGCATCGACAACCAAGGAGACACACACCTCTCACCCATCCAATCATCCACCAAACCACCTCACATGCCTAGCCACTCATCCATACCCACCTAATCCCCATCCATTTATCCACCAAACCACCTCCATCTGTCAATCATCCTTTCATTTACACTTACAGACAGGACCTTTACATTTACCTGAATACTGCAGCGAGTGTTGGAGAAAGGACATGTCCTCTCTTTCCCTGACATTACTGTGCCCTGCCAGAATTTCTCCTGGAAATGCTGTGTCCACAATTTGATGAAAGTTGGGGCCAGGAGAATCTGGGAAAAATGCACAGAAGCATCAGGTTGGGAGAATCTTCATGGGTGTGCATTGGCACCACTGACAAGATCCATGCTCATGTGCTGAGGACTCTTTTTCCTGAAGCATGTTAAAGCAGCAACACTGCTATTGACAAGTAGAAGTCCTGCTGATCATAAATCAAAACTGAAATATTTTCCTGTTGCCATTGGTATGAATTGGTAGGGAATAGTTAAAGAGAAGCCTTTGGTTAGATTTTTCAAATAGAGACTGTCAGACGGTAGGAGAAAGCGAGCTCTACAGATACTGGAGATCAGAGTTGAGAGTGTGATGCTGGAAAAGCACAGCAGGTCAGGCAGCAACTGAGGAGCAGGAAAATCGACATTTTGGGCTTTCCCAATGAAGGGTTCCAGCCCGAAACGTTGATTCTCCTGTCTTTTCCAGCACCACACTGTCAGACGGTTGGCAATTTATTTCAGCAGATTGGAGAATGATTTTCCAAACTGCATCAGAAATTCAGATACAGAGAGTGTTAGGAAACACTGTTAATTTGATGGAAATGACAGAGTAAGCAGAAGCTGTCTGCAAGCCCATTGGGAGCAGAGATTAACTCAGGTGCACATTCCCCCCTCTGTAAAGATAACTAAATACTTATAATATTTAAATGAGGCCATTGGAATTAGATTTTCATTGGTATTTAAATTCGACATCAGGTGCACTGGGTTCCTGAGCTTCCTGAAAGTCACCATTTAAAAGAAAGTGAGAAGATTGTGCTTAGAATACCTGACATTACAACATATTTCTTCTGCTGCTGTTTAATGATATTGCTTTTTATAGATAGCCTCCCATTTTACAGCATAGAACAAAGAACGATACAGCACAGGAACAGGTCCTCCAAGCCTGCACTGCCACATTTTGGCCTTCCATACTAAAATGGTCTTCACTTACAGGATCCATATCTCTTTATTTCCTTCCTATTCATGAATTTGTCCAGGTGCATTTTGAATTCTGTTATTGTGTCTGCTTCGCCAACTCCTCTGGCAGCATCTTCCAGGCACTAGCCACCCTTTGTGTGAAAACATTGCCCCACACATCTCTTTTAAAGATACCCCCCTCCTCACATCTTGAATCCATGTCCCCCAGCAATTGACTCCTCCACCCTGGGAAAAAACCCTGATACTTTCCACTCTATCCGTGCCTTTCACAATCTTATAAACATCTGTCACCCCTTAACCTCCTGCATTCCTAAGAAAACAAACCCAGTCGAGCCAACCTTTCTTCATAGCTAAAATCCCACATACCAGGCAACAGCCTGGTAAACCTTTTCTGTACCTTCTCCACATTCAGGTGACCAGAATTGTATGCAATATTCCAAGTGTGGCCTAACTAAAGTTCTATAAAGTTGCAGCATAACTTGTCTATCCTTATACTCAATGCCCTTTCCAATGAAGGCAAGCATGCCATATGCCATTTTTACTCCCTTATCTATCTGCACTGCCATCTTCAGTAATCTGTGGACTTGCACACCCAGAGCCCTCTGCATATCAGTACACCTAAAGATTGTGCCATTCACTTATAATTTCCACTTGTCCTTGACCTTGCAAAATGCATCACCTCACATTTGTCCGGATTTAACTCCACCTCCCATTTTCTGCTCATGCCTCCAACTGATCTATATCCTGCTGTATCCTCTGACAATCCTTCTTATTATCTGCAACTCCATCAGTCTTTGTATAGTCCGCAAATTTACAAATTAGACCAGCTATGTTTTCCTCCAAATCATTTATGTAAATCATGAACTGCAGAGATCCCAGCACTGATCCCTGTGGAACACTACTGGTCACAACCCTTCATTCCAAAAAAATCCTTCCACTGTTACCCTCTGTCTCCTATGTCTAAGCCAGTTCTGTATCCACCTTGCCAGCTTACCCTGATACCATGTGACGTCACTGTTTGTACCAGTCTGCCACGAGGGATCCTGTCAAAGGCTTTACTGAAGTCAATATAGACAACATCAATCACTTTTCCCTCATCAATCATCTTCTTCACCGCCTCAGAAAACTTAATCAAGATAGTGAGGCACAACCTCCCCCTCACAAAACCAAGCTATCTATCGCTAATAAGTCCATTTGTTTTTCAATGTGTAGATCTTGTCCCTTGGAATCTTTTCCAATAATTTCTCTACCACTGATGTGAGACTCACAGGCCTGTAATTTCCAGGATTATCCCAGCTACCCTTCTTAAACAGTGGGATAACATTGGTTCTTCTCCAGTCTTCTGGGACCTCACTTGTGGCCAAAGAGGATACAAAGATATCTGTCACTGCTCCAGCAATTTGTTCTATTGCCTCCTTCAATATTCTGGAGTGTTATCTACCTTAATATTTTTAAGACACATAATTCTTTTTAATAGCAACTTGGCTTAGAAGTTTTGACACTCTCTTCCCTGAGATCATTCTCCACCAATTCCTTCTGTTTGGTGAATACCGGCACAAAGAATTAATTTAGGACATTACCTACCTCTTCTGGTTCCACCCATGGATTCCCTCCTTTGTCCTTGAGTGGACCAACCCTTTCCCTGCCCACCCTCTTACTTGTTATATATGTATAAAGACTTTGGGATTCTGCCTAATCCTGTTTGCTATCAACTTTTCATGATCCTTTTATCCCTTCTAGTTCCTTGTCTAAGTTCTTTCCTACTTATAAACTTCAAGAGTTTCATCCGTTCCCATCCTCTGAGAGCTATATATGCTTCCTTTTTCTTTCTGACCAAGGTTTTAACATCCCTGGTCATCCAAGGTAACTTGCCACTTTCCTTCATTCTGACAGGAATGTGGCACTCCTGATCTCTCATCCACTGCCGTATGAAATACTCCCAAATGTCCGATGTCGATTTACCCTCAAACAGCCACCTCCAATCAAACTTCTCCACTTCCTGCCTAATATTTAACATCTTGACCTGAGGACTGCTGTCATCCCTATCCAAGAGTATTTTAAAACTCACAGTATTAAGTGGCACTTTTTCACCCCAAGTAGCCACTACTCCTGAAATGCTCCCCCAACTGAAAATTTACTCACCTGGCCAGGCTCATTTCCCAAAACCAGGTCCTGTGCAACCCTTTCTCTGGGTGGACTGTTTATATGCTGTGTCGAGAAACCCTGATAAATGGTCCTTACAAATTCTGCCCCATCCAAGCCCCTAGCATGAAGTGAGTCCCAGTCAATATAGGGGAGGTTAAAAATCACCCATCACAACAAACCTGATGATTTTACATCTTTCAAGATCTGTCTACATATTCTCCCCTCTACCTCCTGCTGGTTGGTGGGAAGCCCGTAGTTTACCCCCGGTATTGTGATTTTACCTTTCTCATTCCTGAGTTCTACCCATATTGCCTTACTGAACAAGTCCTCTGATGTATCCTCCCTCAGTACAGTTGTGAGATACTCCTTTATCGGTAATGCAACTCCCCCATCCCTTTTACGTCCCTTTCTCTCACACCTGAAACATCCGAATCCAGGGACATTCAGCTCCCAGTCCTGTTCCTCTTTCAGCCAAGTCTCTGTATTCACAATAATGTCATAGTTCAAAGTACTAACCAAAGCCCTAAGTTCATCTAGCTCTTCTACAACACTCCTCACGTTGAAACACATGCACTTCAGACAACCTCTCCTGCTCTTTTCAGCAGCGTTTCCCTGCCTGTTCTTGCTAATGTTTGCCTTGGTTTCTACCTTTCCCTCAATTTATGCAGCTACTGCCCGACTGCTCTCATTCCCATCCACAACCACACTAATTTAAAGCCTCCCCAACCACTCTACCTAGTATGTCCCCAAAGACATCAGTCCCGGTCCTGCCCTGTGCAGTTTGTACAAGTCTGACCTCCCACGGAACCGGTCCCAGTGCCTCACAAATTTGAAACCTTCCCCCTCACACCATTGTTTCAGCTATGTGTTCATCCTATACATCCTGCTGTTTCTACTCTGACTAGCTTGTGGCATTGGTAGTATTTCTGAGATAACTACCTTTGAGGTCCTACATCTCAACTTTTTTCCTAGTTCTCTATATTCTGCTTTTAGGACTACGTCTATGTTGTTACAACCAAACCTGGGCAAGATTCCCCAAATTGGAGGAATGAACTGACCATTTTTTTCATCCATGCACCCCCTCAATTGGTCACAACAAGGTTCACTTGCGAAGAATCCTCCTTCTTTCTCATAGACTAAAGTAACTTATGATTTATAGGAGAAAGTAAGGACTGCAGATGCTGGAGATCATAGCTGAAAATGTGTTGCTGGAAAAGCGCAGCAGGTCAGGCAGCATCCAAAGAGCAGGAGAGTTGACGTTTCGGGCATGAGCCCTTCAACTATGATTTAATAGGAGCCAATTTAACTAAACATTCTTGAGCCATCAAATCAGTGAGTTTATTGATTACTAAATGTGGGAAGAAATGTTAGGAGAAAGGGGAAAAATTTAAAAGGGACCTAAGAGGCACTTTTTCACACAGAGTGTGGTAGGTAAATGGAATGAGCTGCCTGAGGAAGTGGTGAAGACTGGTACAATTACTACATTTAAAAGACATCTGGACGGGTATATGAATAAAGAGGGTTTAGAGGGATATGGGCCAAGTGCTGGTAAATGGGAATAGATTAATTTAGGATATCTGGTGAACATGGACAAGTTGGACCAAACGGTTAGTTTCCATGCTGTACATCTTTATGAGTGTATGACTTTATAAATAAAAATGCAACACACATATACTCAGATTAGATACAAAGAATGAGTCTAATGAAAGGTAGAAGTTAAAAAGATATACAGATCAGTCTCAATGGGTTGTTTAAGAGAATAGACAGGAGAATGTTGCTAGTTAAACACTCAAATTCAAGATTCTTGGTTTTGCAGGTTAGTTGAAATTCTTTTTTCCTGTTTCATTTTGACTGACATGTTGGCTAGCTGACTTTGGGCACTCAGTGCTACAGAGTCCTCTCCCTGCAATGAGGGGATGACTAGTGGATGGTTCATAAACCTAGGCTATTACCCACAAGCACCTTAGCTCACTGGAAAACCTTTCATTAGCACTCAGACCATGACTGAACTGACCTTTAACCCCGTTCTTGTGTCCTCTTGAAAGTGGCAGATAGAATACATGCCTCTTGCTTAGAGTGTTAATAGTGCCCAGGAGATTACAGTTCAGTCTGTAGTGCATTTCTTTCATTTTACATCCATCCCTTTGAAGCTTCCTGGCCACTTTACCAGGTGTACAAAGTTAAAAATCACACAATACCAAGTTATAGTTCAACAGGTTTATTTGGAAATGCTAGCTTTTGGAGCACTGCTCCTTCATCAGGTAGCTGTGGAGTAGGATCATAAGACACAGAATTTATAGCAAGAGATTACAGTGTCATGCAACTTAAACAATATATTGAACAAACCTAGGTTGCTCTGTCATATGATTCTGCTCCACAGCTACCTGATGAAGGAGCAGCACTCTGAAAGCTAGTGCTCCCAAATAAACCTGTTGGAGTATAACCTGGTGTTGTGTGATTTTGAACTTTGTCCACCCCAGTCCAACACTGGCACCTCCACATCATGTTTATCAGGTATGACATGCCAGAGTCTCTGTCCCCAGTCACTGAATTTGCTTCTACAGTCGTTTGTTTTGCTCTAGCAGTCTTTTATTTTCCAAAAAGGTTGCAAGTACACTGTATAATTTCAGTATATCTATAAGCAATCTAGGGTTATGATCTGTTATCATGGCAAGGTTTACATCCAGTTGAGGTGGGAACCTTTTGACCAACACCCAGTTTAGTACAAGATTAGGGTGGCACCGTTACCCATTAGACCATTACGGCATTGCTGAGTGACATGCTTGTAACAATAATTTACTTTATCATTTGACAAACCAAACATTATGTGAAATCTAATTAGATTGCCTCAAATTTGGATTATTTTGCGGTGTGATTTCTTTTTATTAGGTAGTAAACAAATAACATAAATACGATACATATTTGTTTCATTCCTGGCGAATGCAAAGTTTATGCCTGTTATTGAACTAAAATTCTTCATAATGTTCCTTCATAAAATCCTTCATAGTGACCATCTTACTAGCTCTCCACTTACTCTTCTGATTTTCTGTGTGGACCATCCCAGCTTCACTAGTCTCTTTTCATATCTAAAGCCTATCAGTCCTGACATCAGTCCTAATCTTCTGCCAGCTCGTTACATCGTTGATAATCTTTCAAAATTAGGGTACTCAAAACTTGACACAATCATTGAACAGCAGCAACTGCTTTCATTTTACCGTTACCCTTTTCCTTTCTTTATTTTATCCTACGTTTTATAATATCTAAGATTTCATCAGTTGTGACAGTGGTGGACTCAGTGGTAAAATTCCCGGAGCAATACTAACACACACAGAATGAAGGCCCAATATAAAATGTAAGAAATATCGTAAGAGCACAGTTCACCCTCATCCTAATGGATTTTGTCGTTTGCAACTGATTAAGAAATGGCTCTAAAATGGCAATGGAGAAGATTTATAGCCCAAATTGTGCTCAAGCCCTGAAATGATGTTGACTTACAAAGCCATAAGATGATAAATGTGGTTAGGGTGAGGTTGAAAAGGTAATGAAAGTAAGTTTGAAATCAGATATTTTTCAGTTACCAAAATATGGTGGGAACCTCATGGGAAACAGATGCGCGCTGCACAACAAAAACTGCACATTTCAAATAAGCAGTATGTGAGGTTTTGTAAAATGGTAATTACTTGTCAGATAGACATTTCAGGCAAAAGTCCAAGTGATGCTATTTTAAACAAATATTTATAATAACTAGATTTCCCATAACCAGAAGTTGTTCAAAAGTTGTGTAAATGATAGAATGGCATTTGCAATTTATACCTCACATGGTTTCACTTTTGACATTTAGGGTTGAATGCCCTGTATATAGTGTTGCATGGTTTTAGGAAAATATGCACTTCTGCAAGAGAGGATCTTGAACTTAATGCAGTGACATTTTGTGCCAGACAGTGTGCTGTCAAAACTTTCCGTATCTCTTCTTGAACAAAGTGCAAATGTTCTACAAGCCAGAGGACCAAAACACATGAATAATAAATTCACCCCTTAAAAACACTCCTGTTCTTTCTTATGTCTTATAACGAGATGGTGAACACATTTAACTTGTTCACTGCACACTGCTGTTGGGACCTCACTATCTACACCTGCTTCCAATCTATACAATGATTGCTGGGAATCAGAGGATGCAGAATTAAAAATTAGGTTTTAGTAATGCGCAAATTAAAATAAATTACATATGATTTAAAGTATAAAAATACATTGCTGTGAAGTCACAAGATTTACGGGCAGCAACTTAAAATGTAGACACTTTCAAAAAATGTAAGTGAACACATGGACTTTTAACCTAACAATCTTACTGTATGTAAAAGAATGCATTTGTTTGAATATGAACACACCAAAAAAACAGAAACCTATGATTAACATATGCAGTCTCATACAATATTTCTTGGATAAATAACTAGTTTATTCCAAGCTATACAGCTGGGGGCAAGATCCCTGTCTTCATGTGACAATATCTGCCTTCAAAAGGATCAGAATGCTGAAAATGTTCGTAAATATAAACAGTAATTTAGTGCAGAGAATAATGGAGAGTTTGAGATGATGGCATTACAGACAAAACATCCGTAGTAAATCAAACACGTACACTAATATCTCTGAAAGGAAAATGCCTGCTTTTGTAAAGTATGAAGTAAACTTTCCCACACTAATTGCTCTTTGGGCTATATCGATGGTAAATATCTTTGAAACATGTTTTGCTACATATTTAAATGTTTGGAAGGGCTATTCATTTTATTTGGGAAAAAGTGAGGACTGCAGATGCTGGAGATCAGAGCTGAAAATGTGTTGCATTTTCAGCTATTCATTTTATTTGTCAAGATGAGTTTAAGTAGAATTTTTCATATATAAACAGAAAATGCATTCACAAACATACAAAACAACCAGGTCATCAACAAGTTTTAGTAGTTCCGGTTATGTTGATAGACTGAATAGTCTGGGGTTCTTCTCAATGCAGAGAAAGGTTAAGAGGAGATTTGCTAGAGGTGTTTAATGGTATTAAGAGGTTAGACAGACTAAGTTTAAAACAAAATGTGTTTGCAATATCTGTAGGGTCAATAATTAGAAGACATGAATTAAGGGAATTGGCAAAAGAGCCTAGAGCTACATGAGGAACAACTTTTCTATGCAGTGAGTTATTTGGACTGCACTGCCTGACAGGGTGGTGCATACAGATGCAATAGTAGCCCTCAAAAGGAGGTTGGGTAACTTATAAGAGGAAAACTATTGCTGGGAGAGCGAACCATATTGAATTGCTGACTGAAAGAGTCCAACGCACACTCGTCAGGAAGGATAACCTTCCTTTGTTCTCTATGTGTCCAATATTAAATAAAATTACATAGAATAATAACAGAATCATGTCATTCAGCTTTACACTGCTGCTTGTGCTCTGCTCCCATATTACTACATCTCACCTTCTCAACTTTCCTTTCATGCCTTTCCCCATATCTGTGTTTTTCAAACTTTTTCTTCAAGGCAGCTGTGGTATTCATCTCAACAACTCCATGTGGTATGGAGGTCAAGATTCTCATCAGTCACAAGGTTGTATTGTTTTTTCCATCTTCTTCAAGGGAGTGCCCTGGGCAATATTCACTCTAAGCTGGACAGCTGCATATGCAGCCACTCCAAGGTTTATGGCTATTGGCATAGACATGTTGAATACACCATTGATGTCCTGTTCTGGAAGTCGCTGCTGCACATGGATCTCAGAGGCCATGCAGCCAGGAAAAAACAAATTAAAGGGAAGGTTGATCCTGGGTTCAACATGCTATAGCAGCTTTTTCGATGACCTTTCCTTCATCATTAGGTGAGAAGTGGGGATATTCACTGATGCTTGCACAATGTCCAGCACTATTTGTGACTCCTCAGGTACTAAAGGAGCTGTGACCATATGAAGCGAGACGTGGCAAGATCCAGACCTGGGCTGATAAGTAGCAGATAAAATTCATGTTACACAGGTGCCAGGCAACGAACATCTCCAACAAGAGAGAATCTAATCACCATCTTTAACTTTCAATGGCATTATGAATGTTGAATACTCCACTATCAACATCCTGGGGATTACCATTGACCAGAAACTGAACTGAACCAGTCAAATAAGTATTGCGACAAGAGCAGGTCAGAATCAGGGAATTCCAAGACAAACATTTAACATCCTAAATCCCCAAAATATGTTGATTACCTACAAGGCATATGTCAGGGATGTGATTAACCACTTGCCTGGATGAAGTCAGCTCCAACAGCACACAAAAAGCTCAGCGCCGTTTAGGACAAAGCAATTCACTAGATTGGCATTACATTCACAAATGTTCACCAATGATGCAGAGCATGTGGACACCCATCAAGGCTCTTTCAACACCTCCTTCGAAACCCCTGACCTCTACCAGGAGAAGGACGAGGTTAGTTGATGCATGGTAACACTGCTACCTGCAAGCCATCTCCGAGACATGCACTTGGAACCAAATGCCCAGCCCTTCACTGTAAGTGGGGCAAAATCCTGATCCCAGCCTAACAGGGTGTACCTGCACTGTATGGGCTTACTATTACCTTCTCAGAACCAAATTAGAATGGGCAATAAAGGCTGGCAATACCCACCTCCATGAATAAATGAAGTTTGAAAAATTAGATTTATTGGTTGACAATCTTACACTTCTTGCCCACTAGTTTTAAATTGCCACACGAATTAGAACATATTTTTGATATATTGTCTTTGGAGTGAATTCAGAACTTTAAAGATAGCTATTAGGTCCCTTCTCAAGCTTCTTTTTTAGAAGGAACTTTTCCACCTGTTTGATGTTTCATTACAGTTCAGTGTGAAAAAGAGTGAGTTGTATTTATATAGTGCCTTCCATGAGCTTTGGATGTCTGAAAGCACTTTACAGCAATTAAGTACGAAGTGCAATCATTGTTGTAATAATGGAAACCTGACAGGTGGTTTGCACACGGTAAACTTCCACAAACAGGAATGTACTAATGATAAGATAATCTGTTGTTATATTGTTAATTGAATGACTATTTAATTGAGCACAGGAATAACTCTGCTGCTGTTCTTCATTTTTCATGTCAGTGTATTCAGGTTTTAAACCAACGCCCTTGTAATTCTATAGCTAAATTATAGTTATCCATTGTAGTATTATAATTCTTGTCATTGTTTCCTGCCACAGCTATAACTATTAAAGGTCAGAAGATGGCAAAGAGGGATGTTTCAATAACTGCCTTTAAGTCTGTGATCGTCTTTCCAAAGCTGCATGAAGAAGTGTACCTCAGTGAGTGTTATAATAACTTCGGCTGAAATCACGTTGCCTCAAAATATAGAAGCCACTGTTTGCACAGCCAGCTACTCTAAACCTCTCTTATCAAGCTCAGCATTCCACTGTTCTTGTCAGTCTGTCAAAGCAATGGACGTGGCAGGTCTAAAATCTTGTCAGGGGACTAGCAGTGACGTGACAGGTCAATCCCACCAGTCAGTTAGTATCTTAGTGGTCCAACATCCCGCAGAGTTTTACGTGTATAGTGTTCATCAGCAGCTGTGTTAGTACAGCTTTTCCTGCTGACAATCCAAGCGTAATAGAGTCATAGTGGCGGCCATACAGAAGGCACTTCAAACCCAAAAGAAAATTGATGAAGCGTGTAACACAGCATAACCTCACGATTAATCACACATTTAAAGGACCAACCTCTCCAGCTGCTTTGTATAGTTACTGCTGGATATGACCAGCATGTCCCAAGAATAATTTTCCGAAATGCTAATATGAGCTAATTGGTCATGAGCTGTCAACTCTTCAGGCATCATTACACAATCTATTTTCTTTCTGCAATAATGTTTTCTAATTTAAAGAAAGGTTTAGGAAAATCTGAGGACTGTCATGTTAGAAAAGCAGTAAAACACTATATTACTCTGTAAACTTTTTAACTGATAGTTTGCTGGTATTGACATGCTCCATATCTAACCCACAACTAACACATAGGCAGGAAATGACTAAAATATCTGCAGCAGAAAACCTGAACAGAAAATCTCAATCAGTGAAAATTCTTCTGAAACAATGGTCTCGTGAAATTGGTAAAGGGCGGATGGTTCTTCAAAGGTATACTTGGTCAAAATTTAATCGTGTAACACAAACCCATCTTTGGAATAACACACTTCTATCACAATTCTCAGCTAAAAAGGATGTTACCTCTGAATTTCTTGCAAAAATAGTTTGTTTAAGACTTGCAGCTGTTGCTAAACCAAAGACAGAGCAATGATAGAAGAACAAACAAGACTTGGGATAAACCAATTACAGTGTATAATCTTATAGATTGAATTCCTTAGGTATTGCTTATGCAAAATTTTGTGTATAGTTAACTGCTAAACATCCCTCTTTGGATGCTGCCTGAACTGCTGTGCTCTTCCAGCACCACTAATCCAGAATCTGGTTTCCAGCATCTGCAGTCATTGTTTTTACCTTGTTAAACATCCCTGTTTCTTTAAGACTACTTTAAGACCACTGCCCAAATTATGGCTACCTTTAACTTCTTGAGGTCAATTCAAAACAATTATCTGTGCTTTTAAGACTCCTCATATACTATAAGTTTAATATAAGTATATCCTTTCGGACAGCTTTTTATTATAATACATATCTAATTAAAATTAGCTATGTGAACTTGTCCAGTATTATAGGGGTTAAGTTAATTAATAGATGAGTGATCGAGAAACTCGACGTATGTGTGCTCAAATCATTCCAAGGCAGTTTGAGACTTTGTCTTCCATTAATACAGACATAAGAGTGCCTATAAATCTGTGTGAGTGTTATAAACACCTAACTGGTACACTATTTCCATTCAAGAAAGGGATCCTGCTCTCCGACACATGACCTGTATCTGACTCCAGTCCCACGCTAGTCTGGTTGAGTCTATCAAATCTCTACAGGTGGTTTAAAACTTGCTCATTACAACTAGGGGAGGGAAATAAAGACCATCTTTTTAAAAGTAAATATAATTATACTGTGCTGCCAGAGGCAGTGCTCTAGTGCCTTAGTTTTGAGTCTCTGAACTCCTTAGACTGTACTGCAGGACAACTCTTTCATGTGGACAACCTTCACTTCTCAAATAACTACAAACAAGTTCAGATATCATATAAAAATAAATACATTGGAGTACTTTAAACTGGTGATTGAATGGTTTGCTCACTATGGTCCCAATTATCACATGCCTTCAAATTCCTCTTCAGTTGAACTAGATCTTGACTCTCCGTGAGCAACACATGACACTTCGAATAATGGTTGGAAGAACAGCATCATTTTATTTATCATATTTTTCACTTAGGTTTCAAAACATATAGTAACAACTAATGAAAATCTGGAAACCATTTTCAATGTTGTGTAGTATTAAGGATCACATGTACAACTCCATTAAAACAAAGTATTGGTATTTACTCTAAACAAAAAATTAATTCTATATAGCTTTCTGTTTGAGGGTCATTCACAAACTGATATTTGTTATTATGTTTGGGGTCAGGTAATGCAATGTTAGTTCAAGTTAAAAATGCAAAATTATACTGCTGTCAACAAAACAATTTTCAATATTTTCTTCTATTCATGTTGACGAATTTCAAGAATTAAAGTATGTGCAGTAGAAGAATAACAAGTGTGAATATTATTTATTTTTGTTATTGAGAATTGCTACAAAATGCTATCATAGCAGGATGACCAAGTAGTTGAAAATAGCAGGATTCCACACATTCCTTCTCTGTGTTTTTAAAAGCAGTATTGTCTTTATTGTCCTTCTGCACCTTAGTTTGGAAATAAGACATTGCTGTAAATATACAAAAAGACCAGTATGCAGTAAAATGTGCAATTAGTTTATCAATATTGCATTTATAAAGTTTTGATAGGTGTGTTTTCCCCTCCATGGTAATGTTAAAATGAAGCCCCCACCCTGTCTAAAGGTTAATTTGTATGATCCTGCCTCAAAATAGCCCATTATGTAGCACAGCTCATTCTTTCATTGTGCTATGCCATCAAAATGACTGTATGATCTTTGTTAAAAAAAAACACAAATTTATGATGCATCAACATTGTGGTTCTTAAAAAGAATAATGTGTTTAGCAATAAAGCAACATAAATTATTCTAGAATGCCAATGAATTAAGTTTGACTAAACTATTTATGCAGACCTTTACATTGAGAATAGGTCACAGGTCAAAAGGGCTGCAGCACATTAAATTAGTGGCATTTAATCACTTTCCTGCCATTGCACTTCTGCAGGTGCTCTGTGTGACAGGCTGTGTACACCTTTCTGTCATCAAACAGCTGACAAGGAAAAGTAGTGGGCAGCAATCAGACGGAGCTTTATGGGATAGTTCAAGCTGCCATTCTCATTCTGTTTGTTTATGTTTCAGTAGGAAACCATGTGACCAGTCAATACATTGTTATTGTTAGAGGTTTAATGATGGGGTTTCAATTTTCAGGAGGACCAACATGGTTTGTTTAAACAGAGAAGGTCCTCCTAAGGTCAGACCATGACAGCTCATTAAGGAATTGTATGTTTATTCCATATGAAAAGGAAACTCGAGGTTTCAGCTCAGCTTGGCCTTCTTAGTACAAAAGCCGTGGCAAGAGAGCAAGAAAACTATTGCTAGGAAATGTTCAAAGCTTTTTATCTTCAGTAATCTATCTTATAGGCCAGCTATATTGCACCACTTAATCTAATGCAAAACCCCATTGATCACATTTCAGGTGAGAGTTTTAAAACCACAAACAAGATCTAGTCTCACACTGCGCATTGCCTTCAGGCAGTGACTTCTTTCAGGATGTTTAACTATGTTAACAGAAAGCCCACTAACCTATCAGTTATTTGTTAGCATTGAAAACATAATCACACTGCAGATGATGGTGAACAGAGATCTGTGTATGTATTCTACCATGAACACACAAATCTGTTTTGCATAACAAGATATTGATGTGCGGTCAGCAATATAGAAGCAGCGATGGCATTACAACCTGGGTATCTGGGCTGGCGTTGCTCCCATGAGGCACCGGTACAAAATGTATAATGTAAAATGAGAGTTGGAAATTCAGTAATACATGAAGACTGAAAATCCCAAAGAATAGTGAAAAGGTTAGGTTGGTGACCAAGGTGCTGAAAGGAACTCTTCCTACCTTTCTGAAATCAGTCTATGAATTTTGACAGCTATTTTACATATACTGTATATACATAAAACTGCATTGGCAATTTCTGCGTAATTATAGATAGTAACAAGATCATGCTTATATTTTAACTAACAAACCATGATTCCTACTTTAGTCTGCTTTACATTTCACAAATGAAATGTCTTTGTTTTTAATTATCAAGCAAGCTCGAATGCAAAGCTCACCCTGTTGTTGCAGATGAAGTGTACATATATACTGAGAATGCTTGTGGTCTGGCAGGTTGGACACAATAGATAGTTCTGCTGTTTGTTGCATGGGAGCTGAAGCAGATGTTGGGGCTCTGGGTTGGCACAGACCCCAGATGCTGGCAGGGAGTCAATGCACACAGGCTGCAGGGTTCAGAGGGGGAGTATCCAGGGACCATTTGTTCATAAACACAGCTGAGGGCCAACAACCTGCTCTATGCTTTCCTTGTGCTTCTCTGTCGAATTTTTTTTTGCATGCAATCTCTCTAGGAGAGAGGAAAAGCAGGCACACACTGCTCCTGAAGCCCACGCACTCCAGAAGTTATTAAAGAGTTTTGCTTAACCCTGCTTGCCCGTCATTTGTTATTCGCATTCTCTGATATCCACTACTTGGGAATGCAAGAATGCTTGAAGTTGTACTGCTGGGTTATGGAATTCAGCTTTAATTGAATTAGAACATTGTGGAAATTATACAGAGTATTTATAATAGAAATTTCTGGTTTACTCAATCCTTTCCATATAACAAACAATTAGGTTTGATGTGTTTTCTTACAACAAGGCAGGAAATAGAGGATAAGTACGTTACTGGTACGAACATGTTACCAAATCCTTTCTCTTTTCCAAGTGACATCTGTGTTCTAATAAAAACATTCCACCATCAAAATACCAGGAAATTCTGGAAGTATCTGTGTTCTCTTCAGGCTATTCTACAATTAGCATTCTTGGCTTACAGAATAGGAAAATATGGAGAACATAATCCAAGTGTTTTTAAAATACCATTCATGATTACATCTTTAGGAGCAAAGCTCAGAAAGATTACCTAATTATGTTATTAACATGTAAGTTTAAGAAATTATTTTATTTAATTGAAAATTAAAATTAGATAAACGTAAGCAATTGCATGTTTACGTACATATATCTATTTTATATAATATGTATAAAAATGTACATATATAATACCACATTAAATATTCCAGCTTTCCTCTTATTTTAATATATATAAAATAATTCAGTATAATAGAATTCCACTAAAAATGAATATTTTCACGAAAATATAAAGCGCTTCCTGTATTTGAATTGTTAATATACACAAGAGTATAGAAACTCTCAAACAATGGTGATTATGAGTTAATATTTTTAAAAATTAGTTATATTTGTTTTATAGATTTTAATATATCATTACTTAATAGAACATTGCAGGTAGGTTATTTAAATTTGAGGCATTCTCTTTGCTTCTTTGGTAATTGGCTTGACCTCCCTTTCCGCTTCCTACAAAATTCTCCAGACATTTCAATCCCTTTTTGTTGTAATCTGTGTCCTTCTGTTAGCTCCTTTTCACTTTTCACAATAAGCTCTAGAATTTGGATCATTCAACACTTGTGTTTCACACCTTGTCTGTGTTGTGGCCAAGTAAACAGTAGCCAAACCAATTCTCTTTAAATAAATTAAGATGTTTCACTCACCGGAATGCAGAGCCAGAAGGAACAGAAGTACTTCTCTGGGCATCGCATTAACACCAAGAGTCCTCGCCAACCACCACACCCCATTTGGAACAATGTATTTTACACTGGTGGTTGATGAAGCATGGATTACTTTGCCAGAGGGAGTGGGTGAGGCTAAATCATATCATCTTCTTTAAAAAAAAGAGCATAAACATTTATAGCAGAGGAAAGGCTCTGGGAAAGATGTGGAAATGTGATGACATATGGTCAGTGTAGTATGCTTGGAAAGAATGGGTGGGTTTGAACATATGGTTCTCAAAGATTTCCATTACTGGGTGTTTTTGTCAACTCATGCCTGGGTCTGTTCTCAATAATTGATTGAAATTGATTGCTATAATTAGTCAACAGCCCTATTATTGCATCATGCAACTGCTAGACACATGGGGATTGAGAGCTGGATGGACGTTGCCATCTTTCCACTCAGCAATTTGCATAGTCTGACACAGTTAGGTTTGAGATTTCTGTAGGAAGGAGCTCACACAATGAACCAAGTGGCTGTCTTTGCTGCCAAGATCAATTGTTCTATAGTTCTATACATTAATGTAATTCACACTAACAAATTTTGGGAGGAATCGGAACAATTGCTTATCAAACTGAGAAGAAAATATGGAAACCACAGCAAGGAAAGTGATATACTTCGAAAAAGAAGGCATCCAATGCAAGTCTTATGGGGCTAATAACTTAGTGACATCACCGAAGTATATATTGATGGTCTTTCAATGTGACACAAAGTAAACTGCCCTCATATAAACATAAAATCCTTGGAATATGGGAAAAAAAGTTCCATCCTTAATTCACCTAAGAGCACCAAGAGTTAATCATACAGTGTGTATGTGTAACTGCATGTAGACCAGGCTCATGAATGGAGAAGTTTTGAGGAGTCAGATTCTGTCAGTAAACCTAGTTGTTTTATGATAAACATAGCAGCTATTGTGGTGATTAACTGAATTTCACAACTTGCCATGGTGTAATTTGAAGTTACAGGGGGTTTTCTAGAATATCATTCCAACTTGTACTGTATAGAAATGTAACGCTATGACATTTATAAGCCCACTGAAGAAATTTCCTTATGAAATTTAAATATTCCACGATCCCTAATTATCTTAGAGAAGGTTTAACAGATATTAACTGAAGAAAAATGTAGGATTTGAAAACTTAGTAAGATAATGTAACAAGATCATAGAAGCAAGTTTTTAAGTTATTCATTTCTATTTGTGGAGCCTTGCAGTTCACTACTTGGTTGCTGCATTTGCCTATACAAAATGCAGAATTTTACAATTAATTCATTGAATATGAAGCAGTGTATGAGCTCTTAAGCAATGGCAAGGTGATTTTTCATAACTTTTATTTATAGGATTATTTGAAAAAGCAGGTATTTACTGATTAGATGATATAATACTTCTGATATGGACTCTTACTTATAATTTGAAGATTTCTATTTGTTGATATAGGTAATATTTTGTAGATTCTTAAAGAGTTAGTTTCCTATTAACAGGAAAGTCAGTTTTATTGAGATTAAAAGGGGTTTAATATGTTATCTTATAGGACTTCACTTTGCTAAGAGCAGTAGCTGATTTAATTTACAGACCTACAGACCAATCCCCAGACAGGGAGAGAGTCAAAGGTCAAAACACTAACTTTGTGTCCTGAATTTTACAAAAGAATAATGATCCACATGTTTATAGTGAGTTGATAAGATCTACTGAGTATGTCTGGACTGCAGTATGTGGGAGCTTGTGCACAGCGGGACTGTCCTGAGTGACCACATCTGCTGTAAATCCATCTCGAGCTCTGGCTCAGAATCATTGGGCTCGGATGTGAATTGGAGGCACTGGGCTGAATCTTCTGCTAAGTGTCTTTTCATCAAGTTTCTTCAAAGGTTTGTTTCCGTGAGGCCTAGTGAGATTTGTTGTGCTATTGTCCCAGACTCGCCTCATTAACTAGGGGCCACAATCTTGCAGTGTCCCTCTTGTCTGATGTTAGCCCGAATCTCCCAGTCACCTGAGCCAGAAGCACTTACCACTGCTGGAATATCCCATAGTATCCTGGGATGTCTGATGCCAGTGCCACAGTTAAAGGTCATTGAGGCAAATACTGGCTGTCCAGAGCTATCCTGCTTTTTTGGAGACATTCGCCCCAGACATGCAAGACATGGAGGAATGAATGCCCCTTTTTGTGGACAGGATCTGGAGGTCCTGGTGAATGGGTTGCTATAGAGGAGCTCCGTCCTCTGCCCCATGACTGACTAAAGAGGCTGCGACATAAAATTCTGTCAGGTTGGTGCAAGGCTGACACTTGAGTCAGTGTTGTCCCCACAGTCTGGAGAAATTCTGAGCATAGTAGGAAAAAGGCCAGTAATCTTCTCTGCTCAGCTAGGGTGAGTACTACCAGTTTCTCTCAGCTACTTCAATCTCTGTTAGTACATCCAACTCCTATCAAAGTCATGATCAACCACACTTACCATCGGACCATAAGACATAGAATCTGAAGTAGCCCATTCAGCCCATTGTTCTGTCATTCAATGGGATCAGGTTGATACCATAAGCCTCAATTCCTCTTTCCCACCATTTCCCCATAACCCTTGACTCTTTGTAATTACAAATGTCAACCTCAGTATATTATAGTACTGAATGGCCCAGGACCCACAGCCCTGTTTGCTAAAGAAATCCCCAGATTCACTACCCTCACAGAGATGAAATCCTTTCTCATCTCTGTTTTAAATGGATGATTCCTTATTCTGAGATTTTGCCCCTCTGGTCCTAGGTTTTCTTCTATTTGGGGTGGCACGGTGGCTCAATGATTAGCACTGCTGCCTCACAGCACCAGGAACCCAGGTTCAATTCCCGCCTCGGGCAACAGTCTGTGTGGAGTTTGCACATTCTCCCCGTGTCTACGTGGGTTTCCCCCGGGTGCTCCGGTTTCCTCCCACAGTGCAAAGATGTGGAGGTTAGGTGAATTGGCCATGCTAAATTGCCCGTAGTGTTAGGTGTAGGGGAATGGGTCTGGGTGGGTTGCTCTTCAGAGGGTTGATGTGGATTTGTTGGGCTGAAGGGCCTGTTTCCACACTATAGGGAATCTAATCTAATTACTATGTTTGGAAGGAACCTTACTGCATCTATCCTGTAAAGTTTTGTAAGAATCTTATATGTTTCAATAAAGTTGCCTCTTATTTTTCTGAACTTCAATGAGTACAGACCCAATCTACTTGATTTTGCCTCATAAGACATTCCCTTCATAGTCGGAATCAGCTCAGTGAACTGTCTCTGACTGCCTCCAATGCCAATATTTCGTCCGTTAGACAAGAAGCCCAAACTGTTTACAGTATTCCAGCTGTGGTCTGTCTAGCAAAACCTCCCTACTTTTATATAGCACCATTACATGCAGCATCTTCCTTCATTCACTCTCAACCATGTCAAGACCCCCACGCCATTAACTCTGCACAGTCTCTGCACTGTTAATCAGTCACTGAGGACGCTGCAGTACCTTTCCATTGGCACTGCCAGCTGTGCCACTCATTTACATCTTTCAATACCTCCTTTTTTCTCATTAGAGGAATAAACGCCCCAGAATCGGGTTGAATGAGCCACAGTGAGTGGTGGATAGCGATATTTGTGTCCTAGTTCCCTACAAGGTGAGGATCTTTGCCCTAGCAGGTAAAAACTGGGACTGCTCTTGAGGGGACTGAACCTCCATGCTCTGGCCACCAAGTAAGAAGCCTTTTTCATTATTGTGCTACTTTCCCATTACCCCCATTGTGAATGTATTATTATTATTATTATTATTATTATCATAACTTCGACCCCTTGCTCGCAACATTTTTTCTCTTATATCTACTGCAGGCATAAGTAATATGTTCACATGCTCCCTGCTGAATAGTGGGTACTGCAAAACACCTTCTTCCTCAGCTCTGAGGAAAAAGAGTTCAGGAATGTCTAAAAGGAAGCAACAGGCAACGATGTCTTCTACACCCTGTACTATCTCAGCTACCCACCTGCTGTGCTTTTCCAGCACCACACTGTTCGACTCTGATCTCCAGTATCTGCAGTCCTCACCTTCTCCTACCTTGATGTATACGTTAAGTACAGTTGAAAATGCAATTAGAAATGAGAAAACTTGAGTCAGAGAGAAAATTGGAAGGGTTTGGAGGGATATGTTGCTGGCAGGTGGGACTAGATTGGGTTGGGATATCTGGTCGGTTTGAACAGGTTGGACTGAAGGGTCTGTTTCCATGCTGTACATCTCTATGACTATGACTCTATATAAAAGATATATGGGCGGCACGGTGGCACAGTGGTTAGCACTGCTGCCTAACAGTGCCAGATACCTGGGTTCAATTCCTGGCCTCAGACAACTGCCTGTGTGGAGTTTGCACATTCTCCCCGTGTCTGCGTGGGTTTCCTCCTGGTGCTCTGGTTTCTTCCTACAGTCCAAAGATATGCAGGTTAGGTGAATTGACCATGCTGTTAGGTGAAGGGGTAAATGTAGGGGAATAGGTCTGGGTAGGTTGCTCTTCGGAGGGTCGGTGTGGACTTGTTGGGCCGAAGGGCCTGTTTCTACACTGTAAGAAATCTAATCTAATCTAAGAGCAATATAAATTGGAAGATAAAAGAGAGAAAAGGAAAATAAAAGAAAGAAAAGAAATGGAAAGGGATAAAGAAAAATAAAGAGAAATGGAAATGGAAGAGAATGTACCAACTGGATACATAATTGGCTTAATGGCAGGAGACAGAGTATGTGATGGAGAGTTGTTTTTCAGACTGGAAGTCTGTGACCAGGGATTGGTTTTGGGCCCTCTTTTGTTTGTCATTTATATAAATGTTTTGGATGAGAATATAGAAGGCATGGTTAGTAAGTTTGTGGATGACACCAAAATTGGTGGCGTAGTAGACAGTGAAGAGGGTTTTCTAATATTACAAAAGGATCTTGATCAAATGGGTCAATGGGCTGAAAAATGGCAGATGGATTTCAATCTGAATAAATGTGAGGCATTGCATTTTGGTACAAAGGACAAAGGTAGGATCAACACAATTAATGGTAGAGCCTTGAGTAGTGTTGTAGAACAGAGGGACCGAGGGGTTCAGGTACATAATTCTTTGAAGTTTGCATCACACGTAGACAGCATGGTTAAAAAGGCATTTTGCACGCTTGCCTTCATTGCTCAGTACTTTGACTATAGGAGTTGGGACATCATGTTGAGATTATACAGGACATTGGTAAGTTATCTTCTGGAACAATGTGTCGCCCAGTTATAGGGAGAATATTGTCAAGCTGGAGAGGGTTCAGAAGAGATTTACCAGGATGTAGCCGGATATGGAAGGTTTGAGTTATAAAGAAAGGCTGAATAGGCTGGGACTTTTTTCACTAGAATGTAGGGAGTTAAGATGTGATCTGATAGAAGTTTATAAAATAATGAGAGGGATAGATATAGCAAATGGGAGTTGCCTTTTCCCTAGGATGGGGGATATCAAGACTGGGTGCACACTTTTAAGGTGAGAGGAGAGAGATTTAAAAAAGACATGAGGCGTAAATCTTTTACATAGAGGGTGGTTTGCGTGTGGAATGACCTTCCTGAGCAAGTGGTGGATGTTGGTACAATTACAATGTTTAAAACACATTGGATAATATGTGAATAGCAAAGGTTTGGAGGGATATGGGCCAGAAGCAGGCAGGTGGGACTAGTTTAGTTTGGGATTCTGTTCAGTATGGACCGAATGGCCTGTTTCTGTGCTGTATGACTCTTTGAAAAGGGAACTGGAATATGAAAATCTTGAACTTCAAAGAGAGATACAGATCAAACAATATGATTTGGCTACAGAAAGGTTTAGAGTGCAGAAGGAAAGACGAAATAGTAACTCAGAGGATGACTCTGATTCTGGTGAGAGATTTGATTTAACTAAAAATCTATGCTCAGTGTCTAAATTTATTGAAGGTGGAGTTGAAAGATATTTCACATCATTTGAAAAGGTAACCAGGCAGTCAAAGTGAACAACTGATACTTAGGCCTTTTTGGCAGGTACTGCTATGTCTGTGATGCATATTTGTCAATAGAACAACCTGCAGATGATTACATTCCTATTACTTACTTGTGCTTTTACATTGATATTAGGAGGTATGTTGATATTTTCACATAGATTTTTTGAGAGATGTTGATGCCTCAAAGCTTTACTTGGTCAGGTTTTAATGCAGTTATGTGCACCTCTTGATTATCCAGAATATTTGATCAACAGGTGCACTCCTGGTCCCATAGGCACCGGTGAATAAAATATTTGCTTTACTATTAACTGAATGTGTACATGGAGAGTACAAAACAGTCTCATTATAGAGGGTGGGGTAAAGTGAGGGGAGAAATTGTAGCTGTAGCAGTGAAAATAATCCCTATCAGAGGAAATTAATTTAATCCTGGCAATGACCTGGCTGGTTTAAAGGTTTGGGCTCACTGAGGGAGGTGGAACAATCAAAAGAGATTAAAATAACCCTGATGTTTCAGGAAGAAGATGCTGGATTTTCTAAATGTTATATTAGATCCCAGGTCCATGCGAATAAACAGGAAGGAGAGGAGGCCATAAAAATGTAAGCTGACTTGGCAATTCAGATATCAGACATAATTTTTGAAAAATCAAATAAAAGGGTTGAAGGTATGAAGACTGAGGTAGTGGATAATCATGCAAAAATTGTATTTGCACTTAAGGAAGAAATAGGGATTGAAATAAAAGTTTCAGCACAAATGTAGAATGAATCAGAAATTGCAAATTCAAAAGTTGATCCTTCAGCAAACAGGATACATAATGCGGATGTACTTAAAAGGTTTAACACCATGATTTTTTTTGTTTTCTAGAAAACTATTAAAGTTTTAGACTTAGAAAAGCAGTTAAAGACTCTAATTAATTTGCATGAATAAGCCAGGAACATCTTTGACAGTTCTGATGGAGGGGACATGTGTCCTGGTGAGTTGCACCCTTAAGAAACAGCCGGAAGACGCAGAAGATTTTTCAAGACGTAATTTTCAAACAAAAGTTGTGACAACCAGAGAAGTAATTGATGATTGCCCATGACCACCGGGGAGACTCCCTTTTTATGGTTTTCTAATAGTCGCACTCTCTCCCCATTACATTAGCATAGCCAATCGCACTAAGTTTATGTTATATCCCCTAATCAATCACATTTTGGCACAATTGTCTTCTGGTTTATAGTCAGTCTATTATGTTATGCCACAGATATCTTACAACATTCACTGTGTACATTGCTTCATCATCTATCACATGACAGGGGGTGCCATGCTTTGCTGTGCTCCTGCTGCAAGCGAACTTAGGGGTGCAAAACAGACCTCACTTTTGTGCAACATCCCAACACAAAGGGGAGACATCATACCCACTCTTACAATGTAACTTACTCATATTTCATATTCATAATACTCATATATTCCATACATGTTACTTATAAAACTACATCCTTAGACTCAATGCAGAAAAACTAGCTCAGGTGAGAGAAGACAGTAAACTCACCTTGGATAATTACATTACTGAACTGAGTAACTGTTGTTGAAGCTCACCTATTCTGAGAATGCTGAAAATAGATGGGTTGCAAAGATTCTGCTTTGATCAGCATAGTCTAAACACAACGGCAAATGCAGAGTCATGATTTTCAATTTTTGATTAGGATTACATTGAAAGAAGTGGACGCACATGATTCATCACCAAAATTGACTTACTAAAAGGATATTGGCAAGTTTAATTGATTGATAGAACAAGACCAAAATCAGTTTTCTAAAACCAAATGGAAATAGAAGGTCATGTCACTTGGAATGAAAAAAACGTCAGCAACATTCCGATGATCAACCAATAAAAACGCAGAGAAACTCTTTAACTACATGGGACTACCAATGACCTGTTACGCTCAGGTAAGCCTGGGAAGAAAATTTACAGCACTTGACTAAACTGTTTGATTGGTTACAAAGAGCTAATTTAGTTATAAATCCAGTTGAAAGTGAGTTTATCAAAACATAAGTGACTTTATAGCACCTACAGAAGTTAAAGTAAAATCTCATTGGATCTTCTTGTACCCAAGATAAAACATGAAAATTAATGAAATGTTGGTATGAGTGAATTTCATCACATGCTTGTACCAAACTTCAGTATTGTAGAGGCTTCTTTGGCAAATTTACTGAAGAAGGGTAGAAACTTTGAATGGATACATGAATATCAGAGTGTTTTTCACAAGCTGAAAGCTATGCTGACAAGTGTGCTGCTTTTAACATTTCCAAATTATGAGAAACCATTCAAAGTGGTTTTGATGTGGGTGCTGTTTTACTGGAGGAATTGGTGATTGAACAGCCTGTCAGCTACCTTGTGAAAAAAAACTGATCTGTCAGCTATCTTTCGAAGAAACTGAATTCATGTCAATAGAAATATTTGATGGTGGAGATAGACATTGGGCAGAATCTTACCTGGCTCCGAACAATACGGGTTATGGTGAGATGCACGATAGAATTGGACAAGATGGTCATCTCAATGTCACAATCATCTTGCTGCAACCTACCCCCTTTTCTGAGGTAGCGCGATTGGATTCTCACCAGGGAGTGGTGGGTTCCCAATTGACACTGTTCGTTGCTTGTTAAATGGCTTGTTAACAGTCCAACTCACCACAGGTTGTGACCTTACGAAACTCACTATACAAACTAGCCAGCAGGAAATCTCAACATGGAAACAGAGTAGTTTCTTAGGTGGGTTCAACCCGCTGCTTGTCCCAAGAGATCCATGTTGGCCACAGCTAAATTGCCGTGTCTGTTCCACCAGCACCAGCTGTATGTATCCTACCAGTACAGATGTTGACACTCCACTTTCAGAGAAACATCAACACCATCCTGGTATCTTTCAATGCACCAGCATTGTGCCCTGCATGGGCAGACTAGTCTAGGAGGGCACACTGATGCTATCTACCAGGGCTGCTCCTTTGCTCTTTCAACATGCATTCACCTGGTATCTGCAGATAAGCCTCCTGCATGCCTGCCTGATCCTGCCCTGCCTTGCGTGGCATCTGTCACACAATCATGCAGATGGCAGTGCTGTGTAACAGTGCTCAGTTAGGGGCTCATGCATCCTGCCTTATGTCAGTCTGAATCGTTCCACAGAAGTTTGCAGCTTGCACGTTGCCAAAAAATGATAAGATTCAGCCCTAAGCATTTTCTTCCTGTTTGGTCTTGTTTATTTTGATGCCACCAGTGATCAGTGATCTTAGCTTCATGACTTCACCCAGCAGACCCAAGTCTTTTCTGTTAGTCATAGATCACTTTGTGCAGTGACCATAGACCAAAATATTTGGTCAACTTTATGTAAATTTGCAGTTTTCCGACAAGGGCTTTGATCATATGAAATGCTTTAAAAAGCCTGTTGTCTGTTAAAAAAATCGAATGTTAGAGTAGAATTCAAACGGTAGAATATTTAGAATATTTTCAGTATTGTTTGAGTATTCTGTTCAATTTTTATAGAAATCTTTCAAAGTGACAAACCATAACAGACCTTTTGACTCCATTAACATACTTTTGTTTTTAAAGCTAACGAACTCCTAACATGAACCTTAAAGAAACAGAGCCTATGGTTTCTGCTAAGGGAGACTGTTTTGCTGAGTCCTACTTATCTCGTGCTCAAAAACATGCTGAACTCTCGGGCAAGTATGTGCTATACCCAGCTGTTTAAACAGCGATTAATTAAAACAATTCAGTTTGAAAAGTGATATGTCCCAACAGACTGTAACTATTTCATATTACACATTGAAAAAAAAGATGCAGCAATTTTCTGGTATTCTGCACCCGGAGGTTAACAGACAGCATGCTGCGATAGTAGAAGGCATTGCATGAAGCCACTTGGTACTCACCTGATAAAAATGACTGCAGATAGATCTAGTGTTATCAAGATACAAACTCGCTATGTTTCCAGGTCCCAGAATCATTCAGTTCATCCTGCCTTTTGTAATGAATGACATGAAGAAAGGCTTCAATGTAGTTAGGAATGGAGAAACATTGTGGAAATGAGCCAGTGTTTGTTGACACCCCTTACAACCCCAGAAACTATGAGTGGAATTCGCTGCTCCTTTTAACACTACAGACAATGGTGAGAACATTGGGATGATGTGCTGAAAATGAAAAAAGAAATAATTTGTTTGAGAAAAATATTCTGTTTTCTCTATAAGGTTTAAACAGTTCTGATTCTCAATGAGTGGAAAGTACTTTATTTCCATGCATTTTAACTCATTACTAGGTGAACACATCTCGTATCTATGCATCTCCCAATTTACCCATCCTTCCAAGAAATCAGAGGGGGGCCAATTGCTGACATGAACGATGCAGGCAGCTTGCTCCTGGTTTCTCTAGGCCTTCATACTCCTCCTCTTTCCTCGCCACAATCTTCCTGCATGATATTTGGACTCCATTCACTTCCACCCTTCATCCAATGCAAGTGGGCATTGATCAACTGCCATCCTCACCACATCATCAAAGCTGCTTTTGGATCAACTTACACACCTCTTTCAGAGCCTCACTGGTACTTCAGATTTGTATGCTTCTGCCAGGTTGTTTTGTGCACTGGGATACATATGCATCATATATACACACAATACCTCTTATGGCTCATAGTTCACTTTCTTAGGACTCACTCACTTTGCATTTACTTTGAGGCTGCCAGCCTCTGCGGCTTATGTTGCCTTTGAGCACAGAGGGAGTAGGTGCCACAGTTTGGAGCAACGAACAGTCAAAAGAATGGACATGTTGCTGTATGGCACTGTGCTACATCAATGTCACACTAATAGCATGTGCCAGCAGCTTGTGTGGCAAATACACTGTATGTGCATCAACCAAAGGGTCATGTTTAAATGTCAACAATCTTCAGTGGGGTAAAAGACAAGGATAGTCAGGGGTCACCACCAAACCCAGTAAAGGGGCTTGTCTGATTTTAGTTCATGGATTGGGACACCATCAATCCTTAAGTCAAGTGCTACCACTTCAAGGATTGAAGGTGGGTCCGTTGGGTTCCTGTGGAGACATCAGTCCAGGGCCTAGACTGCACTCAGTGTGGTCTGTCCTGGGGTTTTGGGCATGAATGGTTATGGAGCTCGTCAGAGACAGTTTGTGAAACTCTGAGAAGAGCAGGTCTGGGGTTGTGATTCTGGGTCACTGAGAGAATGCTTATATTGAAGGGAAGCTCAAGATAGAAGGCTGGGATCAGCGAGCATTGGAGTGGATAGGAACAGTAGGAGTAAGGGAGGGTCTTCCAAGTGACAATCACTGTGGACTCAAAATGATGAGTGTGTATGGTCAACAAGGTCATGGCAATTTGTAAACCTATGAGACTGGGGGAAATTGAAGGCTTAATGGTTTTATGACATGGAGAGTCTGAAAGATCATCAGGGATGCAGGGATAGCAACATAAAAGAAAGCATGAAGGATGGGCTTTGCAACTTACAATTAAATAATGTTACATAGCGCATAGCTCCTGATTTAGGCATAACATTTACCCCTATGCAAAGCCTCTTTGGCAGATAGCGTCAGGGTATAAAGTGATGCTTCATTGTGATTGGGGTGAGGGTTCAGGAGGACTGATACTGAACGGGTTCTATTTCTGACATTGCCCTCAGATTAATTAGCTCAAGCATTTGACATGGACCTTGCAGTTGGCACAGTTTTTGTGAGCTTGGTGAAGACAGCAGCAGTAACAATGTGGACAGCAAGCCCAGTAAGAACAGTATCCATCCAGCAACTGCTGCAGAGCCCCCAGAGTACCCAGCTGCAGGTGTAGAGAATGAAGAGAATGACTGGATCCTGGATGTGCCCATGCTTTCTGTTACTTTCCACAACTCTCAGAAACCCAGTGCAGATTCAGGCAAAGGGTGACCTGGATTATCACCATGGAACAGTGGTATCTGCTGGAGCAAGACATGCACCTCAGAAAGAATGGGTGGCCATCCCATCTCAGTGTTGTGAATGTTAAAGCTGCTGCAATTTATTTATAAGGAGCTCAACCCAAGGAGGCACTGGGGAGCTATGTAGAAAGTCTCAATGACCAACACACAATTCACTTGGCATGTCACTGGTGCCATCCTTCAATACATGGGGACACAGGAAGATAGGATCAGGAGTAGGCCATTCAACCTATTGAACCTGCCCCACCATTCAGTACAATCATGGCTGGCTGAACACTTCAAAGCTTCTATCTCATCCCATTCTCATAACACTGGATGCCACTGATCTCGGTTACCAACTACCTTTGGGAATGCGGCCAGTGTATTCTGTGCCTATTACTAATTTTGACAAGGTCATTGCTGGCTGAGCCAAGAAATAGTCTTCTGTCTGAGAATGAGCAGATACCTGAAAGTCAGCCAACCTGGGCTTTTCTCCTTCAACTAGCTGTGAAGACATGTCAGCAATGTGTTGATCGGACTCTGTTGATGAATCTAATCCAGATAGAGTGCCTACTGAATTGAAAGTACCTGAGCTGATGGAAAGTGCAGGTGAAAACCTTGCCAGGCACACTCTGTGAGTTGAGTATCTTCTTCCTCAGAGATAGATGTGTAATCTTGGGTCTCCAGTATTGGCCTCTTTCTCATGGTGGTTTGCAGGCTTGTGCTAGTCCATGTTCAAAAGAGGAGAGAAAATTAGCTGTGTGAAAAGGATAAAAGCTTGTGTGGGGTGAAGAATAAGTTAGCTTTGGTATTAATGGGAGGGCAGCACAGAACAATGAAGGTTATTGGGTTGGTTGCTCATGGGGGTCTCACTATCTCCAGCAATAGTTGTGCGCTTCTCTTTCCAAATCATAAGGAGCTAGAAAGCTTATGTTGCCACCACACTATTATTAGTCTTTGCTCTCTTAGTTTGGGATGGAGACATTTTTCCTGCACTGATACAAGTCATTATTTATGTCCAGGCCGGTTGAATCTGAAGGTGGGGCCTCCTTTGGTGGTCAGCATGAGAAAGATGGTCCATCTTTCCACCACCCTGTCTGCCAGTGCTTCGAGGTCCCTTTCTGCAAAGTGCACATTTAACTTCCTTTTCCAGGCCATTTTCTTTGGGGTAATGCTGGAGCACCAATGTGTGAGGACCAGGTTCAGGTTTACAGTATTAAAAGAGGTGCTTAGCTGGGCTTTAAAAGTGGCACCAGTGAAATGAACATCACACTATCCTAACAGTGGCGAGCACTTCCACTTCTCCTATGATACAATTCCACAAAATGGACTCCAAAGAGGACAGTTATATAATTAATGAGCTGAAAGGTGGAGAATTGTGTGAGTAAAGTTGGCATGGGCCATAGTACGAGTAAAAAATGAGGTCTGCAGATGCTGGAGATCACAGCTGCAAATGTGTTGCTGGTCAAAGCACAGCAGGTTAGGCAGCATCTCAGGAATAGAGAATTCAACGTTTCGAGATTCCTGATGAAGGGCTTATGCTCGAAACGTTGAATTCTCTATTCCTGAGATGCTGCCTAACCTGCTGTGCTTTGACCAGCAACACATTTGCAGATGGGCCATAGTACTCCAGCCACCAGGAATCTCACTTCTACCTGCATCCGAGAATCCTACGGCACAAAAGGAGACCATTTGGCCCTGAATACCTGTGCTGGTTTCATAAACAGTGTCCAATTTGGACCCAAGCCTAGCTTTTCTCACATAGCCCTGCAGACTAGCCCTCTTCAAATACGAGTCCAACTGCCTTTTGAAAATTCCTGAGGAAAATGCTTCCTTCAACATGAATTTTAAAGTTTAATTTTCTAACCATTCAGGTTGTGCTAGCAGCTATTTTGAGATTTTAAGGAATGATAAAAATCCATTTCATGAGTGCAATATATGTTTATAAATGTGTAGGATATAAAAATGTGCCGTATTTTACTGAGCCATCAATGTTGATTCCAATAGAAATATTATTCCAAGATTTAAATAGTGACCAAAATAAGCAGTCAGCATGTTGTGGGCAGCAACCTTTTGTAGTATTATTGCCTTAAACTAGACCCAGTGCCATTTCAGAACGTGGAGGTATCTTTTGTTGGCCATTTCTGAATAAAGTGTATAAATAATAGGAAGAGTTGCAGACAGATAAAGTGTTACATTTTATAGCTTCGGACTGACACATTGCTGTAAATTCCTGGCAGGAACTCATTATTTCTTTTAACTAGAGACAGCCCTTAATCACTCTTGAAATGAATTCAACACCATGACATCAATGCTGAGGTAGTGGATTCAATCTGCGAATTTCACTTGGTATTATTGCTGAAATTCCTTCTGAAAAGGCAAATGACATGACTCAGTTCTGCATGGAAAAGCTTCAAAATATAATATCAGCAATAAATATTAAGGACTTAATGGGATTTTGAGTGGTTTTTGATGATGAACTGTCAGCATTTCGTGTCATTACCCTCTCAAAATCACTTTAGGAAATAACATAAATGCAGATTATTGAAAATTCCCAAAGTTGCAGTCTTGCCTCTCATTGTTCCCCCATTTGTTTCTCCTGCACCTATAGTCATCAGTGAGGTCAGCTCTTCTCTGCTCTCACACCAGTTATGAATCTATTGAAGGTTAGAATTTATAAAAGTCCGATTACCCAGTGATTGGTGATCTGTACATTAGATATTGTGGAACAACAGACCTAGCCTTGAGGTAAAAAAAAATTTTTTGCAAGTTTGTACAACACCATCATTCAGGTCAATTACTGGCTTTTTGAAACTAAATCTTTAACAAATTCATAAAAGTTTTTTTGTGATGTTTCAACTTTTATCTTAACCTATGCCTTGTCCCAATCTTTACTATATGTAAAATAAAATTGCTTCTTAAATATTGAAATGCTTTTCATTTCTTGGCTAGCTATTTATGGGAATTCTTTCATGTGATTGGCTGCTCAGCCTCTTGATAGCACTACTGTTCAGTGCTAAGATTGCTCATTAAAGAAAGCTGTAATCCACTACAAAGGTGACAGAGGTAAAGCTCTCGCCATACAGATCACTAAATCTCTCAGCAATGTTTTCTTAGAGACCTTAGAATTCACTTACTCTGGAAGTGACTGAGAAACCCAGGTCTCTGAGTTGGCAGAGCAGCTATAGCAGCAACTTCTTAACATTGAAACATTGATTGCTAGAGCTTCCTTCATCACTTACTTTCTATAGAGTAGCTCAGACTTTGCTGTACAAACAATAAGTTTAATGCGGCTCACCACCACCGTGCAAATCATCCATAAAAACAGTGAAGCTACCCAGGAATTTCCTATTGCCACAAGTTACTGGCCCTCAAATTCCCCAAGAGTCTCATGAATTTGTTCCGTTTGTACATTCATTTACAATTATGTTGTTACAGAAAGTCAGGATGGTATTTTATATTTGCCACTGAAACCATATCCTGATATAGAACAGAGTTTCAATAGTTCCAGCAACTGATCCCTTTCAGAAAGTCAATATATACATTATTCCTAAAATGATCTTTACAGGTTTGTGCGTTTTATTAAACAGAGGTTGTTGCTATCCCAAATCTGACAATCAAGTTTACGTTGTGATCAAGCTAAGGACCAGTAACTTTTATTTTCAAAACAAAGTGAAAGATCCCAGGGATTTAATAAGAGGGTAAGGCCACAAGATTGCACAACTTTAAACAATCAACAGTAAACTTACAATACATGTACAACTTCCTTTCTAACACCTAGAATTATCATACAGTAAATTTGGGTAATAGATTATGATTGAACACCCCACAGAGCACATCAAATGCAAAGAAGATCAATCCCACAAGTTTCTCCCTCCAGTTGTTAATGACGCGATGGGTCATTAAATCTAATTAAACTTCACAAGGCATTTAAAATTCTTCACTTCAGCTGATCTGTTCTTGAAATTCCCTTTCGAAAATCATTCCATCGTGAACTGCCTCAATGAATGCTCCCATTCAAATCAATCACCCTTTTTTCCTGAGTCTGTTACCCCAGAACTCCAGAAACTGGGTTCTCTTACAGGCACAACCCTACCTTTTCTCAAGAAAACAGGCTTCACCAAGCCAGTGCGAGTCATGGATTTTTCTGAGTTCTAAGCTTGCAGCCTGGAGATATTGCTTATGCACTTTTCGATCCTTACTTCGGCTGTACTGAAGTATTAATGCTTACTGGCTCCTTCCAAGAACCTCATGGCTTCTCCTCACACAAAGTCAGTGACCTTCCCACTTTCCCAGCTCCTCGGAATGTCTGCATCCTGACTCTGCTATTAGTTGCCCAATAATTCCTTGAACTTCCTCTCAGGTTCTAACAGCACAGAACCGTCCTCTTATTTTCGCTGCATCCCAGATCTCCTAAATTGTTCAGTGGCCATCTCATCAGTCCAGCTAAAAGCAACATCCCTAATATGGAATCTATTTTCAGTCCAATGTTTTCCAAATTTCTCTAACCCTCTGTCCTTTGAACACCTCTTCAGGACATAAGGGACCAGATGCCTAAGTGATCAATCAAAAGCCTGGAATTAGGCATCTCCCCATTGCTGGGCAGAATTTAATGTTGCCACCTAGCAATTCTTGGACTGCCTTTATTACAAGTTTTACCAGTTCTGGATTGCTGACTTGCTCAATACAAACAATGGACACACTTAGAGGATTTAATTATAATGTGACTGAGCAGAAAATGAATACAGACACAACATAGTCACTTAACATACCAGTAATAATTTATCTTTTCCTTTCTAGATAGCAATTTTTTTTAACAACGTGGATGGCTTGTTGAGTATCCAAAAAGTTAGACGGAGGTGGGTACTGTACATGCTGGAGATTACAATCAAGATGAGAGTGGTGCTGGAAAAGCACAGCACGTCAGGCAGCATCCGAGGAGCAGGAAAATTGACATTTCAGGCAAACGCCTTTCTTCAGGAAATCCAAAAAGCTAGTCTGGCAATGAGCTACATAGTTAAAAGGTTTGTCCTTCTGCTTTTACATTTTGTTAGTAAATTTTAAAACTTATTTTTGTCTCCTGGATCTTTCTGTCTTAATCCAATCTTACTCTAATTAACTTTCCCTGAGCACATGATTTTGTGTTGCAAAAGTCTAGTTTACACATCCAGCTTTAGACACTTGGCGGGGGGAGGGAGTGGGATCATCATGTTCCCATTTCCAGTGTGATAGGGCTTGAATCTTCCTGACACGTTTCCTCCCCCTAGTTTGGTTTTTTGAAGGTGGCCAGCATCAGATAAATCGCTTGTTCAGTTGTGGGTGGTAGCCAATTGAAATAATCAAGACCCCAATTATTCGTACTCACCAAACATTTTGCCTCTGTTGGACTGGTCTCCCGTTGTATAGGGAGTCACCACCTGAATGGAGGTAGCTTCCTTAGAACAGATTGGTGGCCCATCAAAGCCAGAGAATTCCTTTTCAAAGAGGTGACCTTTGGCAAGGAGAGTGCCCACTAGCCAAATGCTTCCACCAGAGATGTTATCTTTCCAAATCCTGAGAACTATCAGCTTGCCATCTCTGAGAGCCAAAAGCCCTTCCATTTTGATGTGCCCTCCCAGTTTATGAACATTCTTGAGCAGTGCCAATTCTCACACTGAAGCCGCCCGTGACTAGGCATGCAGCAGCAGGAATCCATCCACTATCCTTAATTGGACGACAGACTCACAGATCCCCAATAAGGTGGCCACCTTTGGGAAAATAGATCCTCTGATCTGGCTTCTGTCAGATACAGGCTGAAGAATCAATTTTATCTTGACATTGGGATCTCAATGCCGTGTGTATCCTAGGAAGGATTCTGATTGGTTAAGGCAATTACATTGTTGCATGTCTTGTTCAAACAAGCGGATTGTCAATTAGAGGGCAATGTAGAGTTTTGGCTGTCAAAATACCAAACATTTTAGTATAAATATCGTTAAAGGGTTCGTGGGCAAGTGCTTGCATAAGTGAACTGAAGGTACTTTTCATTTGCAGCTGACCACAAAATACAGGCCAAAGGTTTTGTGCCCCAATGAAAGATGCAGCAAATTATGGTGTTAATTATATTTAGCAAGAGCACAGCAGTCATCACATTTTGTTCCATCAGTTTTATCAAACCATGGGCAAATGCCAAAGTAATGAATCATGGATAATTTTGTACCCTGGAACTAGGCTGAGACTATGCAGATTCATTTCACTGATATCACTTACTAATCATAAGTTAGAGACTGAATATCCATCAATTTGAGCTAAGGGTGAAATATGAGTTCTATTTCAGTGTACTATACATGAAAAAATAATCAGTCATGTTTACATCCGCAATACTATGGGGTAGAAGTTGACTTGGTAAAACATGCACAATAAATGGCAGTTGTGGAGACTATCTAAAGAGCACCTGATGATTTCCAGAACTGATATTGGATAGGGCATGTTCCGACATCAGGGCAGCCAACATAATTAGGTCTCTAATGTATGCTAATTAGGTCAGTAAAAAAATTTTTGTCTCTGAAGAGAGAAACTGGGATGGTCTGATTGAAGCAGATTAATCCATGCTCTGAACGGGTTTCCCAGGCACCAATACAGTCTACCAAGTAAACCTACTCGGAGTTAAAATCCACCTGGTTATCTGCATAAACTCTGTAGTTTAACCACACTTAGCTTGGATTCCTTTCAGCTATTGACAGTGGGATTTAAATCACACCCAGCCGATTCATTAACCTGTTTGCTGATTTTGGTCAGTGCATTTATCAACAAACCACAATTGTGATGTATTAATATGCACTTTGAGTTCGGAATATTTGTTTCACTTTCTCCGTACATTTAATGTACCAAGCTGGATATGTGTACAAAGAAATGTCTTCTTAAATTAGCTTCAACTCAAATGCCTAATTACAGTTTTCAAATGAGAGTACAATCTTTGAGAGAGTCTGGATTTAGTTTTACCAAGTATTCCTACGGAACAGTGCCAGATTTTAAAGAAAAGCTTGCTCAAAGAACATCTGGATTTTTCCTTAAAAAAAAGTATCACCAGGCATTTTATGGTGTCTATAATGTCAAAAATCTTCCCAAGTGTTTCAAAGCAGAAAAAGTTATCAGTGGCAGAAGTGAACTCCAAGAGAAGCAAGACAAAGGAGTAATGATGAAAAGTTAATAATACTCTTGGGGCTATCAAAGATTTGGCTTCTTGGTTTTAATTTTCCGGTGTAAAGACTTAGTTGTGATAAGCAACAAGTGATTTCACTCACTGAGTGAAATGACCAACTTTGCTTGGGAGAATCCTGAATTTGGCTATTTGTCTTCTGAGCGCTGTTGCTGGCAACTCTGGAGAAGAGTTCATCATAAGGTCAGGTCATGCGCAAGCAAAGTCCGAGCATTAGCACTTGCAATAAGTTGGCTTCGCACCCTGCACCCCCCAACCCTGTTATAATTCCAGTTGCACTGGTGCCAATTGGAAGAGGTTGCTTGGTTTGCCAAGAGTGCAAGGTCAGTGAATTTACAATGTGTGGCTGGTGGTTACAGAGCAGCTGTGGAGCAGGGAGTAGGGGAAAGAATTGGAATGGAGGCAAAAGAATTTATATGAGACAGTTTTGCCAGGACCCAAGCTGGAAATATCAGCAATTTTCTGAAGCTAAAGAGGAACACGTCAGTGTATTGCATGTTTGATGCAGCCAGTCTGGGGGGTAAATATATACCTGTCTGTTTCCTTTCACAATGCCATTTTGATTATCTTTAACTTGTGGGGGCGGTTGGGGGGGGGCGCGGGGGCGGAAGTGGAATTACCATTTTAAAAACTGCTGAAAAGAATTACACCAGGACCCAGGAGAAATTTTTTTAAATGCATGCTTTATGCCTGGGTGCCTTCATGACCTGAACACTACATTCAATGACACTAAAGTTGGTGGAGTAATGGTCAGTGTGGAAGAATATGGCAGGTTTCAGGGGGACTTGGATAAACTGCAGAATTGGGCTGAGAGATGGCAAATGGAGTTCAATGCAGATAAATGGGAGGTGATTCACTTTGGGAAGAATAACAGGAAGGCAGAATACTGAGTCAATGGAAAGGTTCTTGGTAGAATGGATGTGCAGAGAGATCTTAGAGTCCATGTACATAGATCCTTGAAAGTTACCACCCAGGTTGATAGTGCTGTTAAGAATGCAAACAGTAAGTTAGGTTTTATTGGTAGAGGGATTGAGTTCCAGAACCATAATGTCATGCTGCAACTATATAAAACGCTAGTGCGGCCGCACTTGGAATACTGTGTACAGTTCTAGTCGCCCATTACAGGAAGGATGTGAAAGCATTGGAAAAGGTACAGAGATTTACCAGGATGTTGCCTGGTCTGGAGGGAAGGTCTTATGAGGAGAGACTTGGGTCTGTTCTCATTGGAAAGAAGAAGGCTAAGAGGGGATTTGATAGAGACATACAAGATGATCAGAGGATTAGGTAGGGTAGTCTTTTTCCTAGGATGATGGCGTCAGCGTACGAGGGGGCATAGCTTACAAATTGAGGGGTGATAGATTTAAGATAGGTTCTTTACTTAGAGTGGTAAGGGAGTGAAATGCCCTGCCTGCCAATGTAGTTAACTCAGCCACATTAGGGAGATTTAAATAATCCTTGGATAAGCACATGGGTGATGATGTAATAGTGTACGGGAATGGGCTTAGATTGGTCGGCACAATATTGAGGTCCAAAGGGCCCATTCTGTGCTGTATTGTTCTATGAATTCTCAATTCCTGCTCACACCAAGCCATAAAGGGAGAATTTCATGGGAGGGAACCAGAAGTCTTACAAAAAGCATAACTTACTGTATAGACAATGTCAATAACATTGAAAATCAATGCTGCCTGATTTAACCATGAAAAATATCAATGTTTCTGTCTTAACCCATAGGTACAAGTAAGTAATAAGTACTTCATCTTACACTTTGAGTTTACACTTGAGATGTTGGTCTGGAACATCATGGACTGTCCTCTTACATTTCTCTTTAATTGATCTACATTATTCCAATAATTTATTTTTTTCTTACATAGTCTTTGTAATTAAAGTCATTATTGACATAATTATCATTAGCACTGTTTTCGCATTATTAATGTTGTTTCCCCCTGCTCCACAGGTCTGAATCTCACAGGGCAAAATGATCTGGAATTTTGACTGGATGGCCCTATTTGGTTCACTTACATTTAATGTTAGGGTGATGGTGTTGTCGGTGTCTGGAATAATTCTATCACGACCAAATATTCTATCGGGCCAGGTTGTTTCAGGTCCTATGATAATCATATTCTGTCTCAGTTCTGGGCTTGTGCTTGGGCTTCTGATCCCCCTGTAAGCACCCTCAGCATTCGGACAACAAAAAGGACTCAGTTGATGTGTTTGTTTAATGACCGTGGCTTCTGACTTCTTATCCCTTCAAATCAGACTCTTTGACTTGGCTTTAAGATTGACAGCATTCTTGCTCAGTGTCATGAGTTGCACTGCTGGTTTATACTGTCGACTTTCTCTGAATGGTTTCCCTTCTTATGGCCTTGAGAGGTTATAGGTGGCTTTATAGGCTTTTCTAAAACTGGTATGTCTGCTTTTAGCATCTCCTGAGTAATAATTGCACTGGTAAATATTCACTATTCAAAGGTATTTCTCAGTCACTGAGTAGAGCTAATTCCCAGTTTGGATTCTAATAGGTCAGTAACAAGTGGAGAACTTGTTACTTGGTTAACACGAATTTGCTGAAATCCTCATTCAAGAATTGAGGTCGTATGTCCTGTACTAATTCTTCCAGGAAATTTTATATGGCAAAGATCCTTTTCAGTGTCCTGGTCACTGAAGTGGTTGAATAAAAATTTGGTGCTTTGATCCGTTTTGAATAATCAACATAAATATATCTTGACTCTAAAACCAAACAAACAATGTATTGCTAGCCTTTCAAGAAACCTTGAGATCATTGACTCTGAAGACACATGGTTGTGTGTAGCACACATTTGGCCAAATGAAATTAATCCTGCACACCTCTTGAAGTGCCTGGCACAGTTTGTTGGGATTTTGCTCTGCATTTTGATATCTAGATGCCCCCGGAGTTACTGTAGGATTTTTCTCTACATCAACTTTGTTAAAACAATTTTATGGGTATACAGTACAACAATTGATCTTTCAAAATTGTTCAATGTTGTTTCTGTCTATGTTTTGCTTTACAGCTTTTGGTCTGCTGGATGATGTTTCAACCACCCCTGCAAATCGAGTAGTCAGATCTTATGCATACTTTTGAGCTGCATGCATTTGCCCTCAGTTGCCAGCAAGGTGTTCATCATTGCCTTAGAATAAGGCTGGACTCTTCTACAAGAATGAGATCTTTTACTGATTGATTCATGGAATTATCTCAAGAGTGTATCTGCCATTATTTGCTGTTTGTCTGGAACAGAGTATTCCATAGCCATATCTCACTAATCTAGGCCTGAATCTTTGTATATTCTAAAGGTATTTTTGTAATTTTGTTTGTTACACAAGACTTGTGGTCCATCTCGATCTGGATTTTCAATCCCATGAGGTAGATTGTAAACATTTCACATCCCAGTGTAAAATCCCAATGCCTTCTCTATGGTTGTGCATCTCTATTCAGGATCCACTAAATCTTTTTGACGTGAAATAGACCAGGTTTGTATTTCATCACTTTGCACTTAAAAAAGGACTGCTCTGATTCTGTAGATGATGCAACTAAGTGAGCATTGTAACTAATGCACTATAATAATAAATAGAAAGCAACTTCTCTATGATCTTTTCAAAAGTTGCAGTCAGTTCCTAACTCCATCTTCAAATGCTTTCTCATGAATTGAGTAAAACCAGCAATGTTAGAGATAAGGTAAAAACAATGACTGCAGATGTTGGAAACCAGATTCTGCATTAGTGGTGCTGGAAGAGCACAGCAGTTCAGGCAGCATCCAAGGAGCAGCAAAAGCCCTTCATGAAAAACTTACCCACTTGTTTTACTGAGACCTATGATCGTTAATCAAAAACTTCAATGTTGGAAATTCCACAATGGCTCTTGTCTTCTTGGCCCCACTGTGATGCCTGGTTCTTGGAGAATGTGTTGTAGGAATCTACTCATCTACAGAACTGACATTTCACATTTTGTTTAGGGCCTAGATTGTATATTTCTTTAACATGTCTCTGGTCCTCGGGTCAATTTAATGCTTTGTTTACTACGTACCAGGATGTCACCACATGGCACATGGTCCACTGTTCCCCATCGAGATTTTGCTCTTTGGAAAAATCTCTAGTGCAGAGAACATCCCATTGGTTGAAGGAATATCACCCGAATGATGTAATGAATGTAGTCAGCAATCTTGACCCTTAGTTTGAGGGTATCTGGCAGAACCCACTGTTGGTGTCCAGTTGTATGAAAACTTGTTTTGTTGACAATTTGATAAACTACTGTTTAGATTAGATTACTTTCTTACAGTGTGGAGACAGGGCCTTTGGCCCAACAAGTCCACACCGACCCGCTGAAGCGCAACCCACCCAGACCCGTTCCCCTATATTTACCCCTTCACCTAACACTATGGGCAATTTAGTGTGGCCAATCCACCTAACCTGCACATTTTTGGACTGTGCGAGGAAACCGGAGGAAATCCATGCAGTCACGGGGAGAATGTGCAAACTCCACACAGAGAGTCGCCTGAGGCGGGAATTGAACCTGGGTCTCTGGCGCTGTGAGGCAGCAGTGCTAACCACTGTGCCGCCCATTCTAATGAAATAGAATAGATTTCTGTTTGAACATCATTGACTAACTGATTGAGATCCATACACAAATATAGTACTCCATTTATCTTGGGAACAATTGCTATCCCAAGTACTAATGTGTCAGCTGTATCACTGATGATATAACACCACTTTCATTCATGATGACTGACTAAGATTTTACGTTTTCCATTGAAAGATGGGAACTTTTCCTGGGTGTGTCCATGCAGATAAATTTAGCATCTTATTACAGTGAAATGTGATACTCCTGCTTCCATTTTACTACACCTTTGAATAAATTTGGAAATTCTTGCCAAAGTTCTCTCCTGGTCTTTATTCTGAAGTAGAGCACCCACTGTCTCCAAGAAACCCGAAAGATTAGAAGCATTTCTGCTCATAATGATGTGTGCTGGTTCCTTCTAATAAGCACATACATGAAGATCTGTGCATCCTGGACCTTGCAGTTATGTTAGCTGGTGTGACTCTCACAGACATGAACTATGGCAAGTTGCCTGCCAATACTGGAACAGCTACTCCAGTATTAAGTTTGAATTCTGTTTCAAATCTTTGTACCTTCAATTTAATGATCCAGAATTTGTTTTGCACTCTTTGCCTTCCCCTAGGAATGGTATCATTACCTTTTGCTCTGTATCTTTCCATACTTAAATATTTTCTTTGTTGCACAATTTTCATTACTCTGGCAACTTTCCTTTTTCAAGACGTTCTCTTTGACTTTGAGATGATGAAAGCGCTGATAACTTAGAATATTTTGTAAAGACCGGTCACACTTGCAGCATTCACATCATCCTGATGGATCTTTCATTGGGCTGGTGGTTCTGTTTGGAGTTCACATTTTGTACATCCTAAAATAGTTGATGACATTTTAGGTAGGTAATGATACTATCTTGGGTTGCTCATTGATTCTATTGATTCTCTGAATGCTAAGATCACTGACTAAGCCTCACCTCTTGGTGCATTTAACGCAAAAGTATGCATTGAATGCTTTAACCAATGCATCATACTATGTCGTTTTTTTTTGTTCCACACGGTATTATCAGAACATCGTGAGCTAATAGATCTACAGCAGATAGAAACATGTTGATTTGACGGTATCGCTCCTTTGCATAAGCCTGAAGCCACTCTATGGGACAAGGACTGTCACTCCCACTTCAGGACTCATTGTGGGCCTTCCATATAATCAAGTGATAGAAATCATGGAAAAAGTTTCTACTGGAGTCCATAGGGATGCTTACTATCACGTCTGACTGATTTGGGTTGGACACTTCATTTTCTCCACCTCTTGCTATGGAAGTGTTCCGATCTTTTGCTTGTAATCTTCAGAATATTGCTGGCCGGTGGCTAAGCTTAGAAATCTTCCAAAGTTGTTTCTCCTGCCCATCGATGTCTTCCCAAAATCAAAGTCTTTGGACGTCTTAACCTGCTGTTTGAGTCTTCTCTGTTTTAACTCAACTGTACCTTTGAAGTTTTGAGATCCTGTCCTTCCTTTGAGGTTCTCTGTGAAATTTTATTTCAACTTCAGATCCTTGTTCCTTAGTTGCTATCGCATGTAATCGTGCACTTTAGCCCTTTAAGCTAACTGCATATTTCTAGGCTATGAGCAATTGTCCTTGTAGCTGCTTACTCATGAGGTACCCTGAATAAGGATCTTCAACTGTTTATGTAAAATAATACTCCTTTATTTACATCAGTAGGTCAATGCCTACAAAGCAGAGTGTGGCAACTACAGAGATATCACATTTCTGTCCATAGCAGGAAAAATCTTTTCTCACATCACTCTGAACAGTCTCATCATTGTGACAGGAATAAATCTACCAGAGCCTTGGTGTATCATTTCCTCAGGTTACAGCATTATGGACATGAGATGACAAATGCAGGAAAATGCCTCAAGCAGAACATAGCCCTTTCCTTCATCTTTTGTTGACTTTGCAAAGTCACAGTTAATAGGTGGTCTTCTGAACAATCCTGGTACAGTATAGTTTGTCAACAACAGATGTCAAGAGCACACCCATGTTCCATGATGGAATGATGGGCTAAGTCTTTTTAAATAGCAAACCATTGAACTCCCTTTGAGATCTAGTGGGGCTGCTTTCCAGCACCTCTTTAATCTGTTCTTCATCTGTGTCATTAGCCATGCTATCATGCAACGTTTTCATACAGAGAGTGGTTCCTCTGTGGAATGAACTGCCAGAGGAAGTGGTAGATGCAGGTACAGTTACAACATTTAAAAGATATTTGACAAGTACATGAATAGGAAAGGTTTAGATGCATAACAACTAAACACAGGCAAATGGGACTGGTTTAGTTTGGGAAACCTGATTGGCATGGATGAGTTGGACAAAGAAATCTGTTTCCATGCTGTATGATTCTATGACTCGATGAGGGAATGTATCCTTGATATTGTCTTGACAGCACACTCTTTGACCCATGACATATCAGTGTAAAACCAAACCTTTCAAAAAAACTCATCAAAGGAATCCTTTTGGCCCATCATTGTGCCCTGACAGATCACAGACAGAGAGATTTGCAGATCTTAGCTGACCGATTTTCAAAGGTGTCAAAGCATCTTGCATTGGCAATCAATCTTGGAGAGATTAGCCCTTGCTAAATTCCAGCACTCTTTAATCAGACAAATCCAACCAATGTTGATTGCCTTAAATACCCTGGAACCATTATCTCGAACAACAGTTTGCTTGATGTAGAGATATCAGCTAGGATATCAAGGTGAACCAGACAATCAGAAGGCTTCATATCAGATTACTAAACCACCACAGCATTCGACAATCCACAAAGATTCAAGATGTACATTGTTCTTGTACATTGTACAAGATGTACATTGCTCACTTCTGTCATTTATAGCTGTGAGTGCTATACCATAAACACATGAGACAGTTCAAACAATTACACTTGAATGCTCTTTGCTCCATCCTTATCCTCTGTTGTCAAGACCAAATCTAGAAATGTTAGGCTGAGCCTGGTCAGCAAGTATTGAGGCAATGTTCCTGAAAGCCCAACCTCTCTGGGTAAGACACTTAGAATTGCATTCTGAGGTTGTTGCTGTATGAAGAACGAGTACCTGGTTAAAGAAACCAAGGTCAGCCACTTAAACACTGCAAAGACATCCTCATGGAAAACCTGAATTTGTGTAGCATCAGGAGTTGGACGAATCAGTGTGAGAAGAAACTTACTGGAGAGTCAAAACCTGTGGGACCTTTGTTACTTTTGAAAAGGATCAACTTCAACATCTTGTTGCTGTCTGTGAATATCATCATCAAGAAGCGATTGTCCATATTGCAAAATATTAGGTATAATGTCCTAGATGCTTCTGATTCTGTGAGCTCAGACTGGGATTCTAATGAAGAGTCATATTAGACTCAAATCGTTTACTTTATCTCTCTCTTAACAAATAGTAGCAGATCTGCTGAGTTTCTCCAGTATTTTCTGCTTTCATAGCCATGTTTGTGTTCATTGTGTTCATTTAATACATCTATCACCATCTTTAAATTTGAAAGAGAACCATCATAATCAGCATAGTATGAACTCAAATCCTGGTTTCAGGTAAAAGACAAGAAAAAGACATTTGCTCATTCTGGACTGGCGTCTTCTCTCTTACTGATGCCAGAGTCATCTTGATTTGCATGAGTCTCATTGTAGCACACAAAGGAACTTGGCAGGGGTCGAGGGGAAGACAGTGGAGGAACATATACATAAAAAATGAATTGGGTGGAGAAGACAAGATGGTTGATATTCAAAATTGACAATGACACAAGACAGTAGGTAACATGGACAGAGATAGAGATGAAGGAATTAAAATGGACATTTTAGATGCAGAGAATGCATGAATAGTTAAAGTAGATTAGCTAAATTACAAGGGGGAAAGCAGATGCAATCATAACAATCACCTCCTGTTGTGTGCCCAATAAATTCAAAAACACAATCTTTGTTTTATTCATAAAACAAATTGGATCTTCCTCTTTCTCTTTCTCCATTCCTTTCCTCTGCACTGCCTAAGAAGAAAGAAAGTGCAAGCAAAGAGTAAGTACAATAATATTTATAAACGGCAGCAAACTAGATATCACATGCTTAGATCATATATGGTAAGGTGCTTTATAATTGGGTTTCATATGACTAAACCTCATGGACTATGTGTAGAACAAGTTGGCAAAACCAATTGTAAACGCAGCATCAAGAGAATGGAAACTTTTTTTATTTACGTTAATGCCACTTAGTTTAAAATGTAAACTCCAATTTTACTTTAATGTAATGAGTACTGAATGCTAACTGTGATGGTGTGAACACAATTGTAAAATTGAGGTTGCATTCTAATGAAGTGGGAATGAAAGCATGCTTTTCGGAACTGACACTCTCTTCCAATAGAGAGTGTGGATAGAGTTACATGTTATTCTGGATGAAAACTAATACAGAAATAACATATTTCTTGTGTAAATTGAAGTGTGAAACAGACTCTTATTGATTAAAAGCATGAAAGTGTTGACGGGACCACACTGGAGCAGAGCATGAGCAATTAGAGAGCAGTTGTCTCTTAATACCAAGCTGTTTTAAATTCAATTGAAGATATCTCATATAAATTATTTCCAAAGTAAAATGTTACACTACAAAAAAATGATTTCCTTACTATCACATTTTATTTCTATTGCTTAACTCAGTTTTGGAGTGAAGCCCATTTTAAGATGAATTGAACTGCTGAATGAACACAGCTGCATTCAGAATTCTTAATAACTCTAGGCAACAGGCCGGGCTGTGTATTTCTGGGATTAAGTGTCCGTTTTGACTAACATGACATGTTTAAAATGTTTTGCAGATTTATTTATTGGAATTTTAATTTACTGCGAGGTCAATGACAATACTATCTTAGGCATGTATTTGTCTGACAGATCGGCAGGTCCAGAATGACCTGGGTCCATTTTCTTCATGCTTTTTGAATTCCATAAAAGATAAAAACAGAAAATCAAAAAATGGACACTGTATCCATTAGCTAATTTGTGCCTTATACTTTTTGACTGCCATTACCTGAGATCCAGCCTCTTACACCCTCACACCTGCTAGGCTGATACTTGAGGTACCACGGGCACATCCTTCTAACTGTAAGGGGCCAAATTTCCAGCTTAGTGTACTGTCCCCCGGGCTGCTCACATTCCACATTTTGTTTCTAGCATGAAGGATGTTGTTTTAAATCATAATAGTAACCAGGCTGTAATCACATTATAGCACACATGGAGAACTTGCAAAGATCATGTGTTTCAGATTTGACATTCTGATTTATGGTTGTGTGCTCCAGTTACACAGCTGCAATCTCATTTCTGAACAAAGATGGTTTTTATTTTTCTATTACTTTGCTCCAGCTCTTTCCTTTCAGCAGGGGGAATTTATACTAAAAGTTAAAGTCATAATACAAACGTGCTGTTTTTTTTTCACTTGGCAATAACGCTACGTCCTTTGTAGTAAAATGACTACCTCTTGATAGGTAGATACACTCTTAAATAATTTTTTTATATTTGTCCAACAGAGCCTTTTGCCACAAACTAATCTTTGCAGAAAACGGTTTATAATTTTAAATGAACCCAAGAAAAATGTGCTGTTTTCTCAGTAGTTATAAATCCTTCCTTCCTTCATTAAATATACTTTATTATTTGAACTCTAATTATAAGATTGGCCTCAGCAAAGCAAATTCAAACTGATCTGATTTTAGATTGACCTTATAAGGAATTTGCATTTAAATGCATAAACAACAGTATCAGCTACAAACTGGGTGTTTGGGGAATTTTCCATAAATTGGTAGAAGGAGTTGGAGCCAAAATCAGTTACCAAAACCAAGGAAACATTCTTCTTATTCACTAGTGGCACATTTGCATTCCATGAGCAGAACCACTTCAAGCAGAAGCTCTGCGGGCTGATATCCACGCTGTGGGGTGATACCAAAACACCTGTGGCAAGAGCCCTGCACAATTTTCTTGAAAATCTCAGTTACAACTTTAATTTTCTAGCCATAGACCTCCCTTGATGTAAGCAGAAAATTTTATCCAGGCCAGCGATTCAAAAGAAATCACTAAACCCGCCTGCAGCTCTCGGAAATGAAAGTCTGTGGTATAACGGCCAGCATTTATGCTTGCCCCGGGTTTAATTAGGCTCAATCAGAGCTTCCAGAGATAGGCATTTCTCTTGCACCTCCTTCATATTCCAGCTTTGTTCCTGGAGCAGCAAAGGCCACTGTGGTTGCGCTGTATAAGTGAAGCATAATTCATTGACCGTTTCATAGTTTCACACATTTACTTCGAAATGAGACTCTTCTATTTTCAATAAATTCACATAAATTGTTTGTTATTATGTTGTTTCAAATATGCAGTTGCTATAAGATTGTTATATTTTGGGACTGAATCTTTAATTTAGAATAAGATGAAACCAGCAATCTGTTCTGAAGTCTGCATAATAAAAAGCATGAAGGATCTGCTGATGGAAGACTGAAGGGAGGTCTGGATTCTTTTGTTGGAAAGAAGGTGTAAGGTTTGGAGACAATGGTAGCAGCATTTGGGCCTATAGGTGTTAGATTGCTAGTGACCAAAATGTCAGGAAGGCTAATAATGTTGGATTGCGAACGCTGACTCTATGACTTGTCCTTAAAAGCATCTGCTTAGTCCCAGTCTTTTGAGATTTGGATGACAAGCAAGAGACTAGAGGCCAAAATGCTCTCTTGTACACATTGCAAGACTGCTCGGTTGGAAAAGACAAAAATTCATGAAAATTTGGGATGAGACTGGGATATTTTTCTACTTTATTGTAGAGGGAGAATATCCATGAAAAACAACCCCTCACTATAAAAGGAAGTTCTGGGGTTCAGAATCACCAGGTTGGAAAAGGAACAGAACAGAAGTAAACACTTGAGAGCTGAAAATTACTTTGCCTTGGTTTTAGGAGAATTGAATTTCTACCTAAGGGACAGTTTAAAGTTTAATCATGAAATGGGATTTTCAGTTGTGTTAAAAGTAATTGCTCAGTAATTGAAAGGACAAGTCACATATACAAATGGACATGCTCCTGGTTTGCTTATTACAGTAAAAAGTGGTAAATGTGAAATATTAACATATCATCCTTTCAGTTGACAATCAATCAGAAGTGCAGTTTTTCTTTATGAAATTTGTAACAATGGCCATGAATGACATAGGCTAGAGCAATAAATGCTGCAGATCACACAAGAAGTTCAGTGAGGCCTATCTTGGTGTCAGGAACAACTTGCTGCATCTTTTAACTAAGTTATGGCATCGAGACGACATTCAGGCTCAGCAGCAGTGAGTTGCGTATTAAGGGTTTTTATTGTTTGTGACTGACCATATTAAATGCACTTTTCTCATTAATATGCAGCTTTCTATTGTACTACCTGCCATGAGCAATCTGGACCCTGAGAATTCTCAACATGAACATAATTGTAGACACCTGGAGACTGCGGCTTACCACTTTGCTCCAAAGGACCTCTACAAACCAGGCACCAATATCTCAGAGCCTGCTGTATGGGCACCAGGACATAGGCATCCAACATGTGCCAGCCTCTATGAATCCTCATAGCACTACTTACAAACTGTTTTGGCACTTTGAAGTTGTACCTTGGGGGCACAATAGCAACTCTAATTGTACTGCTGCTGCAAGGAACACTCAGGGCCATGTGCCTGGCTCATGGACTAAAGCAGACTCACCTCCAGGCTGTTCACTTGCTTTCTTAGTGCTCAGTCACTTTGAGCCTAACTAGACACTCACAGCATCCCAGCCTTGCATTACACTGCTGCACCTTATCCCTTAGCCAGAGGTACCAGGCATATAGGACTGTTGTATCATCTTGTTCTTTAGCACAGACCCAAAAGTAGGAAGTTGGTCATTGTTGTCAGCAATCCTCAGCCAAGCAAGGGAGGTAGTCTGGGGTTTCTGGGACCATAAGTCAAGGGCAGCCTCTGATACCAGTCCATGGGTTTGGACATGGTCAGAGTCATGAGGCTGTCATTATAAAGGGTGAGGAACTGCCAATTACCTCTTGTGACTCTTTCAAGGCAACTTCAAAGTGCCAAAGCAGTTTGTAAGTAGTACTATGAGGATTCTTAGAGGCTGGCACATGTTGGATGCCTATGTCCTGGTGCCCATACAGCAGGTAGTACAATAGAAAGCTGCATATTAATGAGATCAGACCTGATTGTGTTTCACCCCTGGAATGAGAGAGAGGCAGGTATTTCAGAGGGATCTTGGGGTCCAAGTACATAACTCCCTGAAAGTGACAACACAAGTGGATAAAGTGGTAAAGAAGGTGGATGGCATGCTTGCTGTTAATGTGTTGAGTTTAAAAGTCAAGACACTGAATATAAAAATTAGCAAGTCATGTGCAGCTGCATAAAACTTTAGTAGCACCACATTTAAAGTAATGTGCGCAATTCTGGTTACCACACTACAGGAAGGATTTGGAGGCTTTGGAGGGGGTGAAAAAGAGGTTTATCAGGATGTTGCCTGGATTGGAATGTATTAACCAAAAGGAGAGGTTGGACAACTGGGATTGTTTTCACTAGAGGTTGACAGAAGTATATAAAACAATGAGGCGTGGATAGGGTGGATATATGGAGTCTTTTTCCCAGGGTGGAAAAATCAAGTATGAGAGGAGATAGGTTTAATGTTAGAGGGGAAAAGTTTAAGGGAGTGCTCAGAGGGTGGTAGGTATCTGGAATATGCTGCCGGGGAGGTGGTCAAAACAGATGGATTCGCAAAACTGAAAAGGCATGAACAGGGAACAGAAAGATACCAAGCATGTGCAGTCAGATAGGATTAATTTAGAATGGCATCATTGTGGGCACAGACATGGTGGGCCAAAGGGCCTGTTCCTGAGCCGTACTGTTCCACGTCCTCTGTTCCACTAAGGGAGATGAAAGTAGGTGGCACAGGTGGGAGGTGCTCTGAGGGAGTGAATAGATAGCAGAGGGCATGTTGGATGAATGGTGTCAGAAGTTAGGGTGAGTGAGGGCAAGTGGGAAGAGATGTTGCAAGCAATGACGATAGTGATGGAACATGAGCCTTGTTGGGAGGTGGGCCCAGTAGCTGCAACAGAGTGAATGTGAGGTATTGGACAGAAGAAGATGACACTTCAACTGACAGAGTAGTCTTCTTCCTGCATGGCTGTGCATTCCCTCAGAGAGCTGAGACTGCTCTGGTCCAGGTGGCAATTGCAGACATAGTCTGGCATCATGGCTGCCTAGAAGAAGGGAAATCGTGTGTTTGCAGCACCTTGTCCCACAGGACCTCCAGGCAGAAAGTGGCACACCAAATTCCCCTTGCCTGCCATGCCTGAAGTAGATATCAGGTAATGTGCAGGGCATCTGTGGACTGACAGTGCTTCTCCAGGTCCACACCAGCCTTTTAAAAACAGTGCCAGGAAGCCATTCCAGATTAAAACAATTTGTTTTGCAATGGTGTTAATATATGTCAGTTCTTTGAGGAGGTGATGCATGCCTGGATAAAAAGGAACCAATGGGTGTACTGTACTTAGATTACAAGAAGGCATTTAATAAGGTGCCACATCAAAGGCTATTGTGGTAAATATAAGCTCATGCTATAGAGGGTACTGGCATGTAAAAATGATTGGCTGGCTAACTGGAAGCAGAGAATAAAGATAAATGGGTCTTTTTCAGCTTTCTAAGATATACCAAATATCCCAGGGATTAGTTCTGGAACTTCAACTGTTCACAATGTATATGATTGATTTAAGGAAAGGACTTCAGGTATAGTTATCAAATTTGCTGCTGACACAAAGAAAGATGGGAAAGTAAGAAGATGACGTGAGGGCTAAACCAAAGATATTGACAGGTAAATAGAGTGGGAAATGATGTGGAAAATGTGAAAACGTGGTTTATTTTTGTAGAAAGATTATCTAAATGGTGATAGATGACAAAGTTTTGAGATTCAGAGAAATCTGGGTGTCCTTGTGCATGAAGCAGAAAGTGTTGGTATGCAGGTTCAGCAGTAACTAGGAAAGCTAATAGAATGTTACTGTTTATTGCAAGAGGAATCGAAGGAAAAAATATATTTCAGTTGTACAAGGCATTGGTGAGATAACTTACTTATTTAAGGAAGGATGTAAATGTATTTAAAACAGTTCAGAAAACCTTTACTAGACTAAAGCAGAAATGCACATTGTTTCTTTTGAGAAAAGGTGGTTGGACTAGGTTCGTATCTGCTAGAGTTTAGAAGTAAGAGGTAATTCAACTGAAACCTGCCAGATCCCGAGTGACATTAATGAAATGTATGTGGACGAAGGTTCCTTTTGTGGGAGATTTAAGAACTAGGGCTGATTGTTTCAAAATAAGGTGCCTTATGTTTAAGACAGATGAGGCAATTTTTTTTCTTACAGTGTTGTGATTCTTTGAAATTGTTATGATTCTTAACAAGCAGTGTTGGGAAAGGTTACTGAGATTGGCAGGAATGTGGACTAATCAGATTACCAATGATGTTGCAGAATGGTATAGGAAACTCAAGGAGCCAAATGGCCTACTTGTGTTCCTAATTTGCATGTTCACCTGCAAACCTTGAATTTATTTCCTCCTCTCCCAAGTCCAAGTTATCGATGCATAAATGCATTACCTTATCTTTAATTTAAAATCTAACAGTACTCTGATTCAGTTTTTGTTCCTTGGATGTTTCCTTTCACAGTTTATTACGCCAATTGTCACTTTTTGATATAGACAAGGCCATGTGCAAACCAAAGCACTAGTTTTGACATTATCCCTGGTAGACATTGCTGTTTATTCCTACAGCACAAAATAACCTGTTAGGCATTACTTCTGTCCTTTGGTCAAATTCCTATGCATGCTGTCACCTTCCACTCTCCATGATACAATTATGTATCATATTAACTACTTCCCACACTTCTTTATGTTCAACTCAAAATATGTTGGGTTGTCATCAACTAGCCTCTTCAGGTAATGGCTTTAGAAGATGGTTTGGATTTAGGTTTGCATGTTGCTATGTCACTTTGCAGATTCATATGATTCATACGTTGCTAGGGAAGACAGGAATTATTTTGGCCTACTTTAGAATCTCCAAAGACACGTCTAATCGGTATAAATCCAGAGTTATCTCTGGCTTCCCTAAGGGATTCCCTAAGAACTTTGCTATTGGAAGGAAACTGCACCAGGAAGTCAGGAATATTCACCCCTTTATTAAAATGCTCCCACTAGGCCTGAATCTGCACTGGATGTGAATGATGGCTTATAGCTGAAAATGTGTTGCTGGTTAAAGCACAGCAGGTCAGGCAGCATCCAAGGAACAGGGAATTCGACGTTTCGGGCAAAAGCCCTTCATCAGGGCTTTCATCAGGGTTTCCTGATGAAGGGCTTTTGCCTGAAACGTCGAATTCCCTGTTCCTTGGATGCTGCCTGACCTGCTGCGCTTTAACCAGCAACACATTTTCAACTCTGATCTCCAGCATCTGCAGACCACACTTTTTACTCAATGGTGGCTTATACCAAATCTTTGAACTGGGAGCACCTCAGGAAATCTTGATTAAGTGCAATGGATAGGTGGAAAATACTATGAACGGAATTTTCATTTTGTATTAGAACTCTGATATTAGGAGTATTTCCAGGCCCCAAGCCTATATTGCATTGGTACCTGACACTTGACACAATTTTCAGAAAGGTGGCTAGTGCATTCATCATTCAATTAAGGACGGACAGATCAATAAGAGTCTGTAGGCAGGTTGTCTCTCCTGAACAATAAGGCTTTGGCCTCCTGGGAGTTCTGCATGCTGACTGGAAAGTTTTGTCTGCTATCTGCAGTGCATTGAAAGGGCCCTTTGGTTGACATAACTAACTATCTGCTCCTTGGGTAAGTAGTCATCACCACCCTCCATTTCCACATACTCTCGCTTAAGGCAGCCTCTTGCAAAATAGTCTGGATGCAGCAGATTTCCAGCAAACAAACATTTTTCTCTCCACTACATCTTTTCCAACTACCCACTCATCCCTATTGGGTTTCATCTCCTGAGTCCAACTAAATCCATTTCTATAGATCTCTCCTTTTTATTAATAACAATAATATCTTATTTAAGAAGCATGGTTGTAGCCTTAAATATGAATTGTATATGACTTTACATTGATTAATTCAAATACAGATTAAATAATCAGGATAAAAACATACAAAGACGTAACAATGAAGCAGCCATTAAAAGTGACATACAAATTTATCAGGTAACAGGAGATTGATTGGTGGGATATTAAAGAGTTAAATTGAAGCTATTTTCAAAAGATAAACAAATACACCATTCCATATCGAAGGCACTGAAGTACAGAAAAGTTTAATCATTAAAGTAATTAATTGCGGCTTGAATCATGTAATAAATAGCATGACATCACTACCTTTCCATCCTGCATTTTATGGTGTGAACTTAGTTAAATATCTAGGCGTGGTAGGGGGAAATCCTTTCTGAAACTGGATAAATTGCAAAACCAATCTACCAAACCGAGTACAAATATGATGCCTCATTATTGTAGGGTTTTTTGATCTTTGAAGGGCTTGTCGTATAGCTGGTACTGCCAGCCTCATACTAATCGCAGAGATTCTTCTGTATTCACAATTTGGTAATTCCTGAATTGCTCAAATAGAATCATTTATTTCCCCTCCTCCTGCATTATTTTGTATTCCCTACTCCCTTCTCTTCCATTCCCCAGCAAGTTAAGTCCTTTTTTGCTCTAATTAGTTTGTGGTTTTGAATGAGAGGATGCGGCAGTAGAACATGGGGGAGGCTCCTCTTTCCAGAGTCTCATGTGGCCTTGTCCTCCACACCATCCATTTCCATAGCAGCATCTTCATTGCCCACAAGGAAGAATCTATTTTCTTTTTGTTCTTCCTCCTCATCATCTTTTTTGCCACAATCCACCCTATTGTACTGCTAAACTTGGAGGAAAGGCTGGCAATAGGTGATTATCTTTGATTTTGTACAAAGTGCTAAGACTGAGCAGAAGGAAGGACTCAGATAGTGTTCTGAACTAAAGAACAATCATCACAAAGCAGAAATAGGTTCCATACCAGAAACCACTCAAACAATTGGCAGCATATTGATTTACAACGGACGCTCACAAAAAAAAGCAAGTAAATTTGGAGCTAACATTTTAAGCAGTAAAGGTAAATTTACACTGTTTGCAATTGGTCCATTGCTTGTAAAATTTTACTGACCGCTAAAATTGACTTTTGCATTCACACATCATCACCACACTCTGATGAAGTGTGGATATTATCAGAAACTACAAACAATAACTATGGAGCAACTTTTCAGCATCTGGAGAACAATTGAACTCAAAAATTTATAATTTCAATAAAGACTATTTCCTATCATTTATCATGTTTACAAGGATGTTGCCAGGGTTGGAGGGTTTAAACTATAGGGAGAGGCTGAACAGGCAGGGGCTGTTTTCCCTGGAGCGTCGGAGGCTGAGGGGTGACCTTATAGAGGTTTACAAAATTATGAGGGGCGTGGATAGAGTAAATAGACAATGTCTTTTCCATGGGGTCGGAGAGTCCAAAACTAGAGGGCATAGGTTTAGGGTGAGAGGGGAAAGATATAAAAGGGACCTAAGGGGCAACGTTTTCACACAGAGGGTGGTACGTGTATGGAATGAGCTGCCAGAGGAAGTGGAGGAGGCTGGTATAATTGCAACATTTAAGAGGCATCTGGATAGATATATGAATAGGAAGGGTTTGGACGGATATGGACCGGGTGCTGGCAGGTGGGACTAGATTGGGTTGGGATATCTGCTCAGCATGGACGTGTTGGACCGAAGGGTCTGTTTCCATATTGTACATTTCTATGACTCTCTGTGACTCTATGTGATTCATATTTCATCCTATTGTAGTTTTTAATACATAGCTATTACAGATAGGCTTTAGTGTCATATATATATAATTCCAAGCAAAAGAAAAACTGGAGGTTAAATAGTTCCATGCAGTCATCCACTAATAATTTGTAAAGTAACAAATTTAATAGATGTTATCTCGTTTTTACACTCGTTCCTCTATGTTCCCTTTAAGTGCCTATTCATTTTAATAAAGGCATCCAAGCCTGTGTTTTCGAACGGAAGCATTAACTTGAAATGCCAAAGGCAGTTAGTTTGAAAAAAGGCAATATTGTTTAGCTTAAATAGCATAGAATTTTTTTATGGCCCAAATACTTCCCTTATTATATACAGATGCCAGATGAACGTCATTGTCATTGACGGGGTTTTGCAGCTTTGCTGCAGTAATGAGCTCCAGAATGGCCCATTATGTGGGTCAAACACAAGCCTGCAGCAGGATAGTTTTCCAGGTCTGGTTAAAGGTTAATGCAGCATGTTTCTATTACATTATTTTTCATTCTTCCAACCCTTCCAGTGCTAATTTCCATTAAAGACATACTATCCATATTTGATAATTAGAATTCTTGTTTAATGATAGATTTATTAATATGAAGTTGAAGTAATCAAACAACAAAGGGTCTTTGTTGTATATTTCAGGCTCCTGAATTTTCAGGTATCCATATTTTTTAAAGGGATGATCAATGTTGGAAATAGATTGAACACTTTCTTTCCATTGTCTGGAAGTAGACATGACATTGCAATAGTTCAGCCAAATATGAATAGAAGCTGCCCGAGGATTGATGTCCAGTGAAACTTGTTGCTAAAGGGATTCCTCTTTGGCCAAGGTTACTGCAACGTAAATAAGAAACAGTCCAAAATGGTCATCAATCAGACAAGAGTGCTCAAGGGAGCAATTAATATTCCATGTAATACAGTATTACAAATGCAAGGGTTTTGAGAGAAAGGTACTGTGCTTTTGCAAAGTAAATGATGTCTACAGCAACTAAGCAATTCAGAAAGCACAAACAAAATGTTCACAAATTCTAAAAGCCTTTGACTCTGTATTAGTGTTAACTCACAGCACAACCATGTTGTAATGTATTCATATGGGAATAACCCATCTCCCCACATTCCACATCAAACTATTACGCCGCTATTTAACTGGTAGGTTAAGCACCACTAAAACATAGCAAGGCATTTAAAAGGCCATTTTCTTTTGACCATGACATTACTTAACAATTCAAATCACTTGCAATTTTGACATTTTGTCAGGACCATAACTGGTACTTTCATATCAGCTCTTCACAACTACAGTTTTGGATGGGGAACACAGATTTCATAATGGGAATCCTTTTATTCCTATTGTTGTATCTATCTAATGTTTAAAAGATCAATATGTTTTGGAATGTCTCTTTAATTCAAGATAAAAGTGTTAATGAGAATCATGTAACCTGCTATCAGCTCTGCCTGACAACTATCTTGTATGGCTCAGTTAACGGGAAGGGGGGGACCCAGGTTAAGACTTACTGAGAGCAAAATGTTCACAACTGAACAAATGCACAGGGCTGATTCTGGACATTTTTGGACGGAGAGAGAGATCATTCGGGGACAGAGGCTGCAACTGAAGGGGAGAAAGCTTTTGGTCCCTTTGAGCTACAAGCAGAATGCAGAAGGAGGAAGGTCATTACTTGGAAAAGACATAACTCAGATTTATTCTGGCAAAGTCAGGAAAAGAAAGCACTAATGTAGGCCTCACTACTAATAATTGTTATGAAACTGGAGGATGTATCTTTGATGGCCAGTAAATTAACCAGCATTTTGTAGGTGCTCACATGCATTAGAATACTTTATCCAGTGGTATAAAAGTCCTTTTTATTGATAGGTTTGGATTTGATCTTTAATAACTTGGCTATTTCACACAAAGGATAGCTCTAGAATTCTCCCCACCCAAAATCGTTGATGGTAGCTCGTTGAAAATTTCAAAACCTGAGATTGTTCACACCACCAGGTTATAGTCTAACAGGTCCACTAGGAAGCACCAGCCCCCAAAGTGCCACTCCTATCCAAGGCCCCTTTCCAGAGCAGTGCCTCGAAAGCCAGTGCTTCCAAACAATCCCTCTGGGCTGCAACCTGGTGCCGTGCGATTTTTAACTTTGTCCATCCTCGTCCAACGCTGGCTCCTCCACATCAAACCTGAGATCCAAAGCCTTAAACTAACAAAAGAATCAGTCAAGGTATGAAAGGTGGATAAAATCAGTTAAAGATAATCCATCATTTAATTGAACGGTACAGAATGCTCTTGTGGTCAAATGATTTTGTATGTATCAGTTTGCTAGCCAGGACATCTGACTCCTAGTTTTTTGATCGACTAATTGTGTTGGGCCATTAAAATTGAGTGAAGCACAGTTTATAGCCTGTGGCTCAATGAATCTTTAAACCTGTCTGTTTAATGGCGTCCGTTTTAGCCCTGTCATACGTACATGGCACACCTCAGACAGCATTTTGGCCATGTTTGTGTCTGAAACACAGGAAGACAGCTTTGTGTCGGTGGAAGGGAGAAGCGGAGCAGCGGATGAGGCCACTATCCAGAGAGGATAGCAATAAAAGTACTCTTATGTGTTTAACAGTTCTGAAAATCCATTATGGTTTGCTTTAATTTGATTTACTATTGTAACATGTACCTAGCTATAGTGAAAAGTTTCATATTGTGAGCAGTACAAGCAGATCATACCATACAAAGTGCATTAGGGTAAAAGAACAGAGCAAAGAATACAACGTTACCGCGACATTATTATTGTTTTAAATGGGTCATGTTGACACTGTGGTTTAATTTTAAATTGAGTTAAAATCAGGACCTTTAAATCTTGAAAACGTCCTGAACAGATTCTAGACTTCTAAGATAGAGATTATTTTGAGCATGTCAATGAAAGGAATAGATAGTTGAACATTTTGTCTGGCAGCATCAAAAATTATACTGTATTGATCTCTATAGGTTCTGTTAGTTTAGCAGTCCAAATTTAACCCAATTATGAATGGGTGGCTGAGTTCCAAAACCACACGAAATTATGTAGCTCACCCAGGGTAATTGACACAGCTTTTGAGGGCACTGTGCACTTTGATTGACAGGTCTATGAGCACATAATAGGATTAAAAGTTTCAAAGAGATTTTTGAATGGGAAATTATTATTAAAGACCAGTGAGCAGCTGAGAAGAGAGCATAGTTTCCACAGATTTTCAATGGTTGCATTTCATTGATAATCCTGAGTTTCTAACAGGCAAATTTTGAATGGTGCTTGAATGGTGGATTTTCTTTGGACAATTTGTGAACATTTCAAAGACTTCTCCGTGTTACTGTATCACCCATGAGATCAATGCATTATGGATGCAGAATGAGTGAGTATGGAGGTTATATGTTGGGAAGGGGTGCATAAAGAATGCACAAGGGGCATGGAGGGGGAGTGAAGAGCTGAGAGTGCATTGGGGAAATGAGAGGGTGAGGAGTGCATGCTAAAAGGTCCACAAGTCATGTAGAGAACAGGGGCTGATCCACCAGTGAATGGAGGAGGTCTGCCTCCTTCATTCCCAGCTCAGCATTTCTTCAGGAGGGGACGCTTATAACAACAGCTGGCTCCATATTTAGAAGATGAAAATTCTGTGTGAATGGACTGGCTTTCAGTCATGGGATCAAGAAATGGCTAAACTTGGGCTTTCAAACTCAGAGGGGTGGAAATCCAAAACCAGAACCATGCATAGTACTCTAAGCATGGTTTAACAAAAGTTCTGTACCAGTTTAACATAACTTCTCTGTTTTTCAATGCTATTTATCTCGATATGCACCTCTATGGTCTGCTTACATTCTGTTGGTATTAGTAACCTGAAACACTACATTACGTGATTTGCATACCTGTACTCTAGATCTCTCTATTCTCTATTTCTCCATTTAGACACTGATTTTTCAAGCGGTGTTATATCTGTCAAAATGCATCACCTCACAGGAATGATTATTTTATGATGGGAGGAAGAATACATTATAAAAGGTCAAAGTATTCTACAATTTGTGCAGTAAACATTTCAAAAATGGATTTATGTTGAGATAAATTAACTCTACTTGGAACATTTCAAGAAGACTGAATTTTGCTAAGAAATACTTTTATTTCAATAGATAATCAGCAAATTCTTATTGTTTTCTGAACCATCGTAGGATGATTATCTAACTACAACTTTTCACTGCAATGAAAGCAACATTGCATCCACTTAGTGAAGCCTAGATAATATGAATCTGAGAAAATATAAAAACCTACTCCTGATGATGTTGCTTCGTTACTGTATTTGTGAAATTATAAACCTTGTGTCTATTTGAAAGAAGTATCTTCGCAATGCCATCATTTGCTTACCTCAAGAGTTTCACCATGATGTAATTGACATCTGACATCACCTGCCCCTTGCTATTTATTCAGTAATTTACCACACATGTGCCAACTGATTTTACTCATGTGAGTGGCCCCTGCTATGAAATACAATGCAAACAGGACCACAAGCAGGCAATATTAAAATCAAAGTGGAATGTTAAGCAGGATGAGGGGCCAGCCAGGTTATGAAAATGAGCTTTAAAACGATACAGTCCTCTGTGAAATACCCTCTATGTAAACATGGTCCAGCAGGCAGACAGCATCATAAACTGTGAGAGCAAAGCTTAAGTGATTTCTCCAATCCTCAAACTCCCTAAATTAAGTTATAATCTGCACTTACTTGTAACCAAATGTATAGACAACTTGTTTCATTTCCCCCATAAATTGAAGATGATCATAAAACAGTGAAGTAGACAGTAAGATTTCAGCCACAGGTCTCTGTGAACAGCAGCAAGTTTTCTGATTAAAACATAAATCATTTTCTTTGGCTAAGTGTAAGTTTTAATTGCTTGATCTACATTACTACGTGGCCTAAATGCAACCAGACAACTGTCTTCTTCTTCCCAATTTGTAATGATTTTTATTTATCTCGAGTGTTTTGTCAAAAGGAGACTGCAGTACCATTAACATTAAATTGAAAGCAATGTTTACTTTCAATTAAATAGATATTTATTTACAATATATGTGAACACATTATTAAATTAATGAACAGTGAATTGACTTAAATCAAGAAAACCAGCTTGTCTAACCATTTATTAAAATCAGAGTCCAACAAAAAAATGTGGCCTAGGTTTTTCAGCTCCAGTAGACATCACAGGTATGTCGGTCTGATCCTGTCCTCATTCAGCTTGGTATACATTGGTGTAATGCATGTATAGGCCATTTAGTCTCTTGAGCCTGGTTCACCATTCATTTAAGTCAAGGCTGATATGTACCTTAATTTGAACTGGCCTCATTTCACAACTTTTAATACCCTTGCCGAACAAAAATCAATCGCTCATGGTATTAAAAACTTTAATACATTTAGGGCCAGATTTTTATGGAAATGGAAAGAGTCTACAGACCTCTAACATATTGCAGGTGGAACCCAGATATGGATGTTTCTCAGTATTTCCAACTGGTTCAAGTTTGCTGACAAGCTGATAAGAGATAGGGTGTAACTCAAACAGGACAGAAGCCCAAACTCAGCATGGATATTTGAATGTAGTGCTACATTCCAATAGACTTTGTTTTAACTGTTACAAGACCCAATTGTGGGAGGCATATGGAAACATAGAGACTAGGAGCAAGAGTTGGCCATTCGGTTGAGTTAACCTGATCCTCCATTCAATAGAATCATGTCTGATCCTTTATCGCAATATCAAACTCTCATTCTTTCCCCACACCTCTTGGCATAGGGAAGGCTTTACAGAGTTAATGGTAGGACCATGGGGAGTGTTGCCAAACAAAGAGATCTCGGGGTGCAGGTGCATAGTTCCTTGAAAATGGAGTTGCAGCTGGACAGGGTGGGGAAGAAGGTGTTTGGCATACTTGCCTTCATTAGTCAGAACATTGAGTATTGGAGTTGGGATATCATGTTATGGCTGTGCAGGACATTGGCAAGGTCACTTTTAGAATACTGCTTATAATTCTGGTTGCCCATCTATAGGAAGAATGTTATTAAACTTGAGACGGTGTAGGCAAGATTTACAAGGATGTTGCTGGAACTGAAAAGTTTGAGCTGTTGGGAGAAGTTGAAGAGGCTGGGGCTATTTTCTCCTGAAGCATTGCAGGCTGAAGGGTGACTGTATAGAGATTTATAAAATCATGAGGGGCACAGATTGGGTAAATAGCCAAAGTGTTTTTTCACAGGGTAGGGGTGTCCAAAATTAGAGGGCATAAGTTTAAGGTTAGAAGAGAAAGATTTAAAAAGGACCTGTGGAGTAACTTTTTCATGCAGGGGGTGGTGTGTGTATGGAACAAGCTGCCTAAGAAAGTGGTGTGTCCAATTACAACATTTAAAAGGTATTTGGTTGGGTATATTAATGGGAAAGGTTTAGCGGAAGATGGGCCAAATGCTGGCAAATGGACCTAGGACAGATTACGATGACTGGTTTGCATGGACAAGTTGGACTGAAGGGCCTGTTTCCCTGCTGTATGACTCAATGATATCTTTAAGGTTTAGAAATGTGTGACTTGGCCACCATTACATGTGGTAAAGAGTTCCAGAGGTTCACTGCTCTCTAAGTGAATACATTTCTCCACACCTCAGTCCAAATTGGCCTACTGCATATTCTGGGATCATACCTTCTTGTTCAGGATCCCCCTAACATCCCGAAACTATGTCAGAATTGTATCTATTTCAATGAAATTCCCTCTCATTTTTCTAAACTCTAATGAATGCAGGTGCAGTTGAACCTATTTCGCCTCATACAACAAACCTGCCACCTCAGGAATCATTCTCTGATGCACTCTGTCTATGGCAAGTATATGTTTTCTTAAATAAGAAGATCAAACTTGCACACAGTACTCCAGGTGGGGTCCCATGAAGACACTGTCCACATGCAAGACATCTTTACTCAAACCCTCTCTCAATGAAGGCCACCTTCCCCTGCAACCGCAAGATCCGGCACCTTCCCCTGCAACCACAAGATCCTCCACTCCCGGCACCTTCCCCTGCAACCGCAAGACCTCCACTCCTGGCACCTTCCCCTGCAACCGCAAGACCTCCACTCCTGGCACCTTCCCCTGCAACCGCAAGACCTCCACTCCCGGCACCTTCCCCTGCAACTGCAAGATAGAACCCCACTGGTTCTCACCTACCACCCCATCAACCTCCGTATACAGCGTATCATCCGCAGTCATTTCCGCCACCTCCAAACGGACCCCACCACTAGGGATATATTTCCCTCCCCTCCCCTATCAGCGTTCCGAAAAGACCACTCCCTCCGTGACTCCATCTGGTCCACACTCCCCACCAACCCAACCTCGACTCCCAGCACCTTCCCCTGCAACCGCAAACAGAACCCCACTGGTTCTCACCTACCACCCCACCAACCTCCGTATACAGCATATCATCCGCCATCATTTCCGCCACCTCCAAAAGGACCCCACCACCAGGGATATATTTCCCTCCCCTCCCCTATCAGCGTTCCGAAAAGACCACTCCCTCTGTGACTCCCTCGTCAGGTCCACACCCCTCACCAACCCAACCTCCACTCCCGGCACCATCCCCTGCAACCGCAAGAAATGCAAAACTTGTGCCCACACCTCCTCCCTTACCTCTCTCCGAGGTCCCAAGGGATCCTTCCATATTCGCCACAAATTCACCTGCACCTCCACACACATCATCTATTGCATCCGCTCCGCCCGATGTGGCCTCCTCTATATTGGGGAGATGGGCTGCCTACTTGCGGAACGCTTCAGGGAACACCTCTGGGACGCCCGGACCAACCAACCCAACCACCCCATGGCTCAACACTTCAACTCCCCCTCCCACTCCACCAAGGACATGCAGGTCCTTGGACTCCTCCATCGCCAGAACATAACAACATGACGGTTGGAGGAAGAGTGCCTCATCTTCCGCCTGGGAACCCTCCAACCACAAGGGATGAACTCAGATATCTCCAGTTTCCTCATTTCCCCTCCCCCCCCCACCTTGTCTCAGTCGATTCCTTTGAACTCAGCACCGCCCTCCTAACCTGCAATCTTCTTCCTGACCTCTCCGCCCCCACCCCACTCCGGCCTATCACCCTCACCTTGACCTCCTTCCACCTATCACATCTCCATCGCCCCTCCCCCAAGTCCCTCCTCCCTACCTTTTATCTTAGCCTGTTGGACACACTTTCCTCATTCCTGATGAAGGGCTTATGCCCGAAACGTCGAATTTCCTGTTCCTTGGATGCTGCCTGACCTGCTGCGCTTTAACCAGCAACACATTTTCAGCACCAGACAATTTGCCTTCCTAACTCTTGCCTTCAGTTACTAGTTTACAAGGATAGCCAAGACACTTTCTTTATATCAACATCTTTAATCTATCACCATCTGACTGCATTCCCCTGAGAAACCATTTGCCCCAGCAGTATCCAAAACAGGAAATGTTACAGAAGGAGATGGACCCAAGAGGGGCTCCTCTAGTAGACAGAGCTTTTACTCCATCTGGTAGTCACCATTCCTTTTTTGCATGAGCAGTATTTATCTGCCATGTGACCACCTCACTGTACGTACTATCCTCAAAGATCTCAGTGTTACAGATGCTCCACAGCCACTATTCCAGTGTCAAAATGAGAATTTTGAGTAGCTACATCAGGAGACATTTCTCGTCACCCTGAACATTGGAAGTGTCCCTGGCTTCCCACATCCCACATCAGGAGGAAGATTCTATCTAGCCTGAGCTATGTTACCCTTAAATTATTCCCTTCCCAATTATTTAAAATAGCTGAAAGCATATTAAAAATATGAGTGTCCTTACCTTACTTGTTATATATTAAATTCCTCTTTATCTAAACCAAATCTAAACTAACGACCATGTTTTCACTCTAAATCCTGTAAAATAGAAATGCTCATGCATGTGCTGCTAATTGCTAGGTTTCTCTGCTGTCTGCTCCTCAAGCAATGAACTTGTGGCTTTCTTGTGATGTTTGTTTTTATTTTCAAACTCAGCCCTTTCCCAAGTAGAAGTGTTTCTGCAGGTCTAGGGTTCTCTCAGTTTCCTGGAAGGAAGATGTTCCAAACAAAAGGTGCTTCTTTCACTTGCCCTTCAAAATGATGCTGACTGTCTTTGGTTCCTTCGATTGCCATCTCTTCATGATTGAGAGAGTAGATTTACCGTTTTTTAAGAATGGATGTAGTCTGTTTCAGTGTTATGATCTGGCATTTTTAAAATTCCCACTATCTAAGCATAAAAAGCACTCCTTTGATTGACCATTTCATTTAGGTTATATAAAAAAAATCACCATCTCTACTTACACCATTGTTATTGTCCCAAGGGCTATTATTATGTCATAATGAACACGTGGCTGAGTTTCAAACACTACAATTATCTCAGAGGGAGTTCTGAATTCACAGTTGGACCGTTTAGAGAGCTATTAAAGTATTAAATATCTTTGAAATGCGATCTGAAAAGGTGTTTACTTCTTTTTATAAGAGACTAACTACTTGAGGATACATACATTTTGAATAGATGTCTTGAATAGGAATTCTTTAGTCTATTAACTGTGTGTGAAACAAACTGCATGAGATTGTCAGATTTATGTTTTTCATCTCTCCATGGCTCCTGAGGTCATTCTAAGGTGGATCATGGGTGAGTGGCTGTTGGGGTAATATGTAGATATGAGGTAATATGGGAGTATGTGTGGGGGCGACGTGTGGATGTAATGATTGCATGGGAGTATGACAGGCTAGGACACGTGTGTGGGAGTGCGAGGGGTAAAGGATAAAGAGAGTAACAGCATTTTTAAAACCTGAGCTAAAATTCCACAGCTGGCCTTCTAATCAGGCTGTTTGGGCATTTGACTTTGTGACCATCCAGGTTCTTTTTCCAAGGCATGGCGTAGAGTCATAGAGATGCACAGCACGGAAACAGACCCTTCGGTCCAATCCGTCCATGCTGATCACATATCCCAACCCACTCTAGTCCTGCCTGCCAGTACCCAGCCCATATCCCTCCAAACCCTTCCTATTCATATACCCATCCAAATGCCTCTTAAATGTTGCAATTGTACCAACTTCCACCATTTCCTCTGGAAACTCATTCCATATACGTACCACCCTCTGCGTGAAAACGTTGCCCCTTAGGTCTCTTTTATATCTTTCCCCTCTCACCCTAAACCTATACCCTTTAGTTCTGGACTCCCCGACCCCAGGGAAAAGACTTTGTCTATTTACCCTCTCCATGCCCCTCTTGATTTTGTGAAACTCTATAAGGTCACCCATCAGCCTCTGGCGCTCCAGGCAAAACAGCCCCTGCCTGTTCAGCCTCTCCTTATAGCTCAAATCATTCAACCCTGGCAACATCTTATCCCATCTCCAGTTCCCAGCGCAAAAATGGGATCTTTAAATGAGATAGGTCTGTACATTTCCAAACTTGAACTATCTGCCTTGAAATCCAGCCCCTAATCTCCAAATATTTTGGTGCTGAGATGGTCAGGAATGTCGTGGAGGGGAGCAGGGGCAAGAGTTCCAGATATAACTTTGTAAAAATAAGTGTTTTTGATATCACTCCTGAACAAATCAGCTGTAATCTTATGTCCTCTAGCTTTGGGATTTCTCACACAGAAAATTGTTTTGAAAGTATGTTCTGTGCAGGAAACAAAAAGAACACACTGAACTTTAAAATCAAATGACAAATGGTATGGGGAAATTATTTGTTTTGATACTGGAGTAGCTATCTTATGTTCAATTCTACCTATGAAATATTATAACATTATAAAATAAATTATAAAATTGAAAATTCTGTTCATTTGTGAGCTAGTATGAGAAACACTACTGCTTCCATTGTTATGAAAATATAACTGATTCACAAATATCTTTCCAGAAAGGAAATCTGGTACCTCTACCTGTTCATCTGTGACTCTCATTCCACATTCTTATTAAATCTTAATACCCTCAGGGTAATTTATAATGAGAAACAAATACAGCCCCCATCAGCATTTACCACTTGACACAAGTAGAAAAAAAAGTGGATGTTTTTAGCATTACTTTGGGAAATGTATCACAGACAAAGTCTGTATTACTTCACACGCAGCCTTATTTATGGTCTAAAAGAGTCAAGATGATTTGTGTCCTGTTGCTGCACTGTAACTTTATGCAGCACTGTATTTCACAAAAATACATCTTTGTGTAAGATATTTCATGATGCAACACAGGTGCAAATTACTAGCGGGTCACTGCGGAAGGAGATATTGCAGAAATGCCTGACTGTTGTGAAATAACTACTGTTCGATGGTTCAAACTACACAGAATTTTGAATGTGAAGAGATTGTATTGCTCTTCATTGCCTAATATGGGTAGAAATTCTTCTAAATTATTGTCAGCATATGTTTCAAAATATTAATGTATATTCTCATTGATAAGTGTACTCCATCCAGCACTAGTTTACAATCCTTAAGTATGTAATCCTTATTTGATTATGATTTCCTCTCCCAAAATATTCAAATAAAATCTGACTAATGTTTTCTTTTCCACCTTCTGAAAAAGGAAGCCATGATGGGGTAAGAGATTATTTTCTAATCACATCTTGAGCAAACATATCGAACTAAAGAAGACAGCTCATTTTCTCACCCCTTTGATTCTCTACAAGTGCTTGCTATTGACCTATTTTTTTTCCTACACAGAGTTTGATGCTTCAGAACTAACAAAAACCTTGACACATTTTGTTCAGCCTTGCTTTGTAGCCTTGAACTTACTCCTTGAACTTACTCCATTGCCTCACAATAAAGTGCTCATCGCCTGTGGGAAAGTGTTAACTCTCTCGCGACTTGTGTTTGGATATATGAGCAGAAATAATATGGAGGCTTAACTGGACCAACACATGCTTTTAAAAAGGGTTTTGATGGACAGATTGTACTTAGTTTCTATCTCCTGGCACTAAAAGACAACCAGGGACTCAATGTCTCATTAAAAACCTGAGAACAATTAGGTGCATTATCCTGCCATAGCAGGCACCTGGTGATCTCAGGCTTCCATATAAAAATGCAATTCATCTTTCATACCAGTTAACAGCATCGACTCACTGCCTTTATACCAAACAGTTATGGAAGGGGGCGTGGGTGCAAAATGTTGCAGTGGTCTTTCAGTTTTTAAAGATAAAGCTGCTGTTAGACATGAGTATTTTAGTAAAACCATGATTTTTAAAAAATCTGCTTCTGGAACAAGGCTAGTACTTAGAAATAAATGCTTGAACCACAGACAATACAATCTAGTATAATTGGTTTCACTTGAAATATTGTTGTCTCACGAAAGATGACTTGAAAGCAGTGCAGGTAAATTCCCCAACAAAATTTTCAACCTGGGGTGTAATTATAACAATATTTCTATAATGTGCCTTGATATTCTGTGTCTAATGGAAAAGTTTAGAATTCATTTTAGCTGATTCTCCTTTACTGTTTAAGATAAAGATCAAAAAAACTCTCCAAATGATTTCATCTGGACAGTAGACAAAACAGATATAATCTTTCAAGATTTCAAGCTTTTGAACCCCGAATTATAATAAACATGGTTCCTAATCATAAACTGAACAATAATTAAGGTTTCACAACCCCTACTTTATAGTTTTATCTGCTTCTCTTTTGTGGACTATTTTCTTCCAAAAGAGAGTTGTTGCTTCACAATTAACAAAAACATTAGATCATTTTCTCTTTATATGTATTTAGTTACTTAATTAATATCTCTCTTCATATGCCATTTTTAGAGAAGGCTGCATCACTATTTTAAAGACATTTTAATTATTAAACATGTTACAACTCCAGACGCAGCACAACTCAAACCCCATAGAAATAAAGACAAAATACTGTGGATGTCAGAAATCTGAAACAAACAGAGAGAATGCTAGGGAAGCTCAGCAGGTCTGGGGCAGCATCTATGAGAGAGACACAGTATTAATGCATTGAGGCTGGTATAACTCCTCTTCAGAATGATTTCAAACTGTTCCTGCCACAACTGAATGTAGTTCTTCCTATCTCCTCGTGTTCAGTCTTTCATCACTTCTGATGCCTTACGTCAGTTCCATAATTTCCAGTTTTCTTGCTAGAAGTTTTGTAAAATTCATACCAGACTTGAAATTTTCACTGTTTCTTTTTCCGTGGATGTTGCTGAACCTGTTGACTTTCTCCAGCGTCCTCCATGTTTGCTTAAGGCACATGGAGATTATGTGTTTTGTAAAAGTTTTCATCTTCCAAAGTATGATGGAACGCTGATTATTGGCCACAAACAGTGAGAACAATAGATGACTTGCTATATTTGCAGAAAACAAAATCAACATCTGTAAAGAGAAAGGACATTTCAGGGAAAGGAAGTAACATTTATGTATACATGTTTGAGAAGAAAATTGTGTAATGCCTTCATTTGTTGTTTTGCAGGATAACTAAGTTGTTGTGCAATTCTTCCAGTTTCTGCCCCTAATGCACATTGGTATTTGTTCTGCCTTTCCTTTTGCCTGGCTATCTCAGTACTATCTCGTGGTGCTCAGCCCAATTATTTTTGACAGCAAGATCAGCTAACACTGCAACAGATAATCAGTGATCTGTAGCTCCCAATTACCCTATCCATCAGCCTGTGAATTCCGCTTCACTGGCATGATAGTTCATTTAAACTGGCAAGCTCTTTATTTCTTTTAAAATCTGGAGTTGAGCTCAGATAAGCACTGTGTAGCTTGCCAATGAGATCATTAGAAGTGTATACACATTGGGATAGAATTTAATTTTGTGCAACAGTGTAAAGTAACTGATAGCTAATCATCAATCTGCTTTCCATCATGCCTGATTAAAAATGGGAGAGATTTGCTATTACACAAGTACACAAAATCAGAATCTACTTCACTGAATTTTGAACTGATCTGTGTAACTGAGGAGTTGGCACTGGAAAACATACAGCAGAATAGGACCAGGAGCAGACTAATCAGCCCCATCAAGCTTCTTCAATTATTCATGCAAATCGTTACTACTCATGGAGTCTTAGAGCCGTAGAGTCATACAGCATGGAAACAGACCCTTCAGTCCAACTTGTCTGTGCTGAACAAACATTCCAGTTTGACCTAGTCCCATTTGCCAGTATTTGACCCATATCCCTATAAACCTTTCCTGCTCATATACCCAAATGCCTTTACAACTTCGCCCAGCAACTCGATCCATACGCACACCGCCCTCCTCCTTGAACAAGTTATCCATCAGGTCTTTTTAAATCTTTCCCCCCTCACCTTAAACCCATGCCTTCTAGTTTTGGACTCCCCTAATCTAGAAAAAAGACTTTGCCTATTCACACAATCCATACCCCTCATGTTTTTATAAACCTCTATAAGGTCACTCCTCAGCTCTGTATTTCAACTTCCATTACCCAGCTTTGTTCCATATCGATTAATATTCTTAACTAACAAAAGCTGATTGACGCCATCTGAAAATTACAACTGGTTCATCATCTACTGCTTTGTGAGACAGCAAGTTCCAGATTCCCACTATATTTTATATGCAAGGTCTTCAATTTATTCATAAGTACCTTGATCTAATGTAGGGATTATACCTCCAAATTCTGGTTTCTTCAGGCAGGGGAAAGATTTTTTTGCAGTTATTTCTGTTGAAACACTTTATCATTTCAAGCACATCAATTAGATTTCTTTGTAACCTCCTAAACTCAAAGGAACACAAACCAAACATATGCAGGCTCTCATCATTTTGCCTTTCAACTTTATTAACATCCTGGTGAACTGTGCAGTGCCCTTTCCAAGACCAATAGCTTTCTTAAAGTTCCATAGTAAAACTGAGGCACAGAACTCCAGAAGGGGCCTAGCAGAGGCTCTGAACAACTGAAGAATCACTTCTTCATTTTTGGATTCCAACCCCCATGAAATGAACACCAATATGATTATTTTTGTAGCTGTGTTTACGAGGATATTTGAACATGGCCACCATATCCCTCTCTTTGTCACAGTGCCTAATCTCTCATCATTGATATTTTGATTTGTCTTTATCAGATCCTAAATGAATAAATTAGCACTTCTTGCATTGAAGATTATCTGCCTTAGTGTTACACACTTGCCAAGTAAGTCTTTGAATGAATTTTAATGCTGCCCATTGTGGGTAGTTGAGTGGTGGGTGTCAAAAGGGTGGGAGTGTGGGGGCAGGTAGAGGAATTAATCAGGTAGGATGCAGGGACATGGGGCTTGTTGCTTTTTCACCGCTATTCTGATTAGGTCTGTGGACCATCAATGCTGTTATGCACCCAGTTGTAGGTAGGGGAATCATCCTGTAGGAAGTGTACCTCATTGCTAGGCTTTCAGTGTCAGTTTGAAAGATCCAGCATAGAATCATCCCAGCACCTGAAAACCATTGGCTTTAGCAAGAAAGTTTGGAAAATAGATTGAGATCAGCAAGAATGAAATTCTCAACTTGGAGAGAAAAAAGTTCTATACTCCATGTTGAGTCGCGAGAGGAGAATCTCGCTAGTTGCATTGTGAGGCTCATTTTCATTCATTTGCATGCCTTAACATCACATTGCTCTCTAATCTCAACTCATTTATAAGTAGATTCGCATTCTCTCCCACGTTTGATAGAAACTATAACTGACAATTCCCAACATGAAAGTCAGAACGGTTATGTGGCCATTCCGGCTCACTGCTTGATCCTCCGAGCCCTCATCTTGGTTACACAGTGAACAACACAGGGGTGCTGCCTGGCCATTGATGGAGGGACAGTGCGACCTGATGGATGGTGTGACTAAGCTATAGGGTTGGAGCTCAGGGGGGAATGTTAAGAGATGAAGTCGTGATTTAAAGAGATTTGTGGGAGTGTGTGGAGGATCCGTACCAATGGACTCAATTGGAGTACCAGGAAGAAAGGAACATGGAGATTCAGGAAGGCTGTTTAATTAACAGGCTTGAGCCTGTGACTCGCAGCACCCAACACAAACTGCATTGTCTGCCATACTCTGTCTGAAAATTACAAATGCACACTGGAAACGGAAAATGGCTGCCACACCACAGTCAGAGTGGATGGAGTAAGGTTTTATTTCTGGCTGAGCAGGCAAGCTGAACTCATGAGTGATATGGACTTCAAGGGGTAATTGCAATGATCAGGCACATTCACAGTAAAAGGTGAGATGAAGTCACTGTAGTCCACAGGGAGAGACACCAACAAGCTGTGGGTCACCATGCCTCAGGCAAAGTGGAGAAGGTGGGTCCTTCAGATGTTGTTGAATGAATATGAATGGGAGTGATTGTTTGGAACTATTCCAGTGTGTGATGGTCCCACACTGAACTATGAGAAGATGTTTGGTGACATTGGGCATTGTGGAAACAGTAATGCTCTGTTAGTCAGGGATCTAAGATGGAGAGATGCTAAGGGCGGTTAAGCTGTGGAGCTTCTTTCTTGAATAGCAATGCATTTATGAATGTCCACTTGTATTTGTAAAGTTGTGTCAGCTGTGGAACTGTATACCCTGAGAGGAGTTGCTTTTGGCCATTGTGCGCACGTTGAAGGACAGGGATTGACTAGGTGCATGGCTGGGCTTTAAATATTTCCAGTACCAAGAGGTCTCAACAGCGGTGAGTCATTCCACCTGCAACAAAGAATGAGGATCCGGGCACCATATTAGGCAAGATGCACAGTTACTGAAACAAGTTTAAGAGAATAATATGAGAAAACACACTAGGCCTCATGGGGAGAAAGCCTTCATGAAACTTGCCAGCATTGACACTTAGCTGATTCATTCCCCAAATTGGGAAGAAAGGGGCCTGTTAAGAACTAGCACTGATTTTGCTGCTCCTCCTCCATGCTCTTTATCCCATGAGCCGCCATCTCTCACCCATGCCTGACTTAATGATGATCCTGGGCTTCAGGAAGATGTAGTTCAAGCAGCAGTCTCTTGGTGGTGCTCTCAAACCACAAAGAGTTGCCAGCCTTTGCTTGGCTGAGAGTTTTCGGCAGGAGGGACTACTTCCGTTTGATCCCAGGGAAGGCTGCTGCTGCCAGGTTAAGTATCCGATTTGCACTTAATGGTGAAGGCTTTCCTCAAAAGAGACAAAGTGCAGTCCTCACCAGCTCTCTGTGTGGCAGCCATAACCCCCGTCACTTCCAGTAAATATGAAGGAGTTGACCTTGACTGAGTGGTGCAGACTGGCACATTCCAAGGTCCAGGAGTATATGCCAAGGACGTGCTGAAACTTGGGGCAGCTTCCGTCCAAGATGCAGTGGGGAAAGACCACCATGTAAGGTACTTCTGCCAAAGAATATGGGAGTCCATTCAGTAACTGGGCCTTGCTGATGCCTCAGCTAAATGCCATGAGGTTGATTGTAAACATAAAGAATTGTAAACATCAACAACTCAATTTGTTCTGTGCAAGTAAAGACAGTATACATCTGAACGACATCAACAGTACATGCACCAAAGATTTATATGAATAAAGTATATTTTTGAAATACAAAATAATTGCCCAATGTTGCCTTATGACTTCCTGCTTCCATCCATACAACCTATTTGTTGCCTTCTGAGGTATGATCTGAAAACTTGGATACGTTTAAATCAAGTAATTAATATTCGAGGTGAAATGCTAAGGTTTATGTTCAGATTGCTGGTGAATGCTAGTTGTCACATCCCCCACTAACAGAACTAACTCTTTTTCCCTACTGTCTCCAGCTTCCCAACTAATTATCGACCCATGTCACAAGGTTACCTCCAATTCTGTACACTCTCATTTGTTTTAATAATCTCTTTTGCAGACTCTTTTCAAACGTCTTCCGGAAGTTCATGTAGATAACATCCATACACACTCCCCTATCAACTATGCTAGTGACCTTGTTAAGAAAAAATCAATTAGATTAGTCAGCTATGACCTCCCCTTGACAAATCCATGCTGACTTTCTTTGATCAACTAATACTTGTCCAAGTGCTCAGTCACTCTGTCTCTGATGATTGATTCCAGCAACTCCCATAGAATTGATGTTAAACTGCCAATTCTGCAGCTATCTGGTCTCTCCTTCCCTCTCATCTTAAATCATGAAGTTATGTCACAATTTTTCAAACCAAAAATAGGTTTACTGAATTGAGACAGCTTTAAAAAATTATAACGAATGCAACTTCAAACTTCTCATCCTTTTAGACATTTTTCCAATTCCGACAGGTCTTTAACTGGGACTCTCAGTGATAACTTTGGGCACAAACTGCACATTAAACTGTAGCCTGAGTTGGGAAGCCGTTGGCTTAACCAACCAAGTGAAGACTGGGGGGCTGGGAATCCAGAGTGAGAGAAATTCAAAACAGGTAATTTTGTTTACTTTTACCTCTCAAAATCTTCCCTCACCATGAAACTGCATGTCTTTCCTGTGCATACTGCCTGCACTTTAAATATCAATTACAATTGCATAGGAAATGTGGAAAAGTAAAAGAGTGGAAGTCACCCCACTAATGGGAATTGTATACCAGAGGTCAAATTCATGTCTTTTGCTTCCTGGAGTGATTGATCAAGCAATCCCTTATGGAGGTAAATCACAAGTCAATAAATATTCTGGTAATCCAAGCATAAGAAACCTAACAGGAGTTTGGAAATCAGAAACAGAAATTGCTGGAGAAATTCAGCAGGTCTGGCCACATCTGTGAGGGAAAGCGCAGTTACCGTTTTGGGTCCAGTGACTCTTCTTCAGAACTTTAACTTGGCAAATACCTGGTCAAACACTAGAAATGATAACAAAATAAGTGATGGTGAACAACAAAAAAGATTAGAATGGAAATCCTGTCAGAGAATGGAGCAAAACTTCTACAAGATGGTCATGCCTGGAAAGGTTGTGGCACTTCCAGATAAATACTAGACAAAGAAACTGCGGATGATGCTGAAATCAAAAGCAAAAACAAAAATTGCCAGAGAAGCTCAGCAGGTCTGGCAGCATTGTGGAGAAAAAACAAATTTAATATTTCAGGTCCAGTGACCCTTTGTCAGAGCTGACAAGAATTTGTTGTTGTAATTGTCTTGGGATCTGATGACCTGAATAGTTTGACAATTGCTCAATCTTTCATTCTATATGGAGTGAATCCTTGGTCCAATCAGGGAGCCCTGGCTGACAGGTATAAACAGTCATGTTGCTGGATCAGTGTCCAGTACCACACATCTGTAAGTAAAAGGTGACTTGGTGACAGGATATGGGCCTCTGAGGAGTTACTTCAAATACCATTATCCAAAAGAAAATTATCTCAATTTTGAATCTGTCGATTGACCCCAAGCCTCAATAGCTTCTTAAAAGGAGAGGTTTCTAAACCTTTATTATCCTTTTTACTGAAGAATTTCTTGCAGTCATCCTGGCATCAATTTCTTTCTCGTGTTCTGTTTTGCTGCACTGTGAAATCTCTTAATCATTTTAAACACATCAATCATCTTCATCATCTCCCCATGAGGGAATAGAAACCTATTCTGTGCAACCTTTCCTCATCATTTTATCCTTTTTAACCCTAACACTGTTTTAGTGAATCTGTATGGTGGTCCGTCCAGCAACAGCACATGCTTCCGAAGGTGCATTACCCCAAATATTAATGAGCTCTGACTCACAATCCCTTTGTGAATCGAGTCTCATTCACTCCAGCCAGCTAAACGTCACCCAGCCACATCCCTCCATTTTAAATGATTGTTTAAGGTTGGAAAGAGTGTAAATTATTTGCCGTTGCACTATTTGCCAGTCGCAAAGTTACCATTGAATGGGGTGGCTTTTTTGAGCAGAGACCAAGGTTTTCAATGAGCAGTGACCACTCTCCCTCATGTATTCAATCTCACAAATTAGCTCCTTTCTGAAAATCTGTTCCGACATTACCTCACAAAAACAGCAACAACTTGCAGTCATGTAGTGCCTTTAACCAGTCACACCACCCCCTCAATACTACAGAAGTCTGATTTTTGATAGAAATGGACACTGCTGCAAGGAGATATCAGGGCAGTGAGCGTGGGATGCAGGTGGACCACTTTGATCCAAAATGTAGGTTTTTAAGAGCAAGAGGGAAAGGAGAGAGAAAGGTAAAGGGGTTAAAGCAGGAACTTCAAAGTATAGGGCCCAGATAGTTCAAAGTGCAGCCAGTGAAGGTTAAAAATAAGGGCACCGAAGAGGGTACAGAATTTGAAGAGTGAGGACATCCCAGAGAACTGGAAGAGGCTACAGAGACAGGGCGAGAATAAAGCCATGAGGGAATATCGCTTGGTCAGCTGGATCACACAGGAAGAGAATACACCATCAATCCACTGAAATAGACAGCATGATGGCTCAGTGGTTTGCACTGCTGCCTCACAGCATCAGGGAGCCAGCCTCAGGTGACTGTCTGTGTGGAGTTTGCACATTCTTCCCATGTCTGTGCGGGTTTCCTCCCACAGTCCAAAGATGTGCCGATCAGGTGAATTGGTCATGCTAAATTGCCCATAGTGTTCAGGGATATGTAGGTTAGGTCCATTAGTCAGGGGTAAATGTAGAGTAATAGGGTTGGGGAATGGGTCTGGATGGAATATTCTTTGGTGGGTCAGTGTGGACTTGTTGGGCCAAATGATCTGTTTCCACACTGTATAGATTCTATGATCTTCTGTACCTAATTGAGAAAAAGCTCGAGTCTCTAGACAAAATTGAAACTACTACAATCACAAACAATGTTAGTACGATACCAATCCAATGCCCTTTCCTTGTTGCTTGTCTCTGCGGCAATGACTGACTGTCACTCCCTCTAAGTCTAGTTTCACAAGAATGGGGAGAGATTGGAGAGACTTACAGGAGTTGGGAGGTCACATTGTGGCTGTACAGGACATTGGTTAGGCCACTGTTGGAATATTGCGTGCAATTCTGGTCTCCTTCCTATTGGAAAGATGTGTTAAACTTGAAAGGGTTCAGAAAAGATATACAAGGTTGTTGCCAGGGTTGCAGGATCTGAGCTACAGGGAGAAGCTTAACAGGCTGGGGCTGTTTTCCCTGGAGAGTCAGAGGTTGAGAGGTGACCTTATAGAGGTTTACAAAATTATGAGGGGCATGGATAGGATAAATAGACAAAGGCTTTTCCCTGGGGTGGAGAAGTCCAGAACTAGAGGGCATAGGTTTAGGGTGAGAAGGGAAAGATAAAAAAGGGACCTAAGGGGCAACTTTTTCACGCAGAGGGTGGTACGTGTATGGAATGACCTGCCAGAGGAAGTGGTGGAGGCTGGTACAATTGCAACATTTAAGAGGCATTTGGATGGGTATATGAATAGTAAGGGTTTGGAGGGATATGGGCTGGGCGCTGGCAGGTGGGACTAGATTGGGTTGGGATATCTGGTCGGCATGGACGGGTTGGACTGAAGGGTCTGTTTCCATGCTGTACATCTCTATGACTCTCTGTGACTATTACACAATAATCCCATATTTGTATCCATTTCAGAATTTGTTTCATATGGATCTCTTCATGTTAATCTAAATTTGGTTTAATCCAGCATGGAGGATAATTTTGTCGTACAGATCCAGAAAAAAATAAATAAATAAGTATCTTTAACATTCAAATTTAGCACAAAACAACAGACTGTGTGAATGAAACAAAGAACTACAGATGCTGGAAATCTGAAACAAGAACAAAATTTGCTGGAGAAATTCAGCAGGTCTGTGGAGAGAGAGCACAGTCAACGCTTTGAGTCCAGTTACTTTTCTTCTGAACTCTGCGAATGGCTTCTTCATTTTTATGGCCTGTTTCTTATTTTGGAATGTCAGGATTTTAATCTGCTACCGCAGCCACTGCTTGTCACTGCTCCTGCTAGATGGTCTGCTCTCATGGTCTGCTACAGATGTGGGTCTTGCACCATCTTCACCCATCCGCTGTAGACTTTGACAACTACTCTGTAACATCCATTAACCAGCGACGCCGAGATTCATTCCTTGTTTTGCTGCCCACACTTTGTCGGAAGATGAGATATCTGTAGCTTTACAGCTTTGATAAAATGGCCAAAATAATGACCCTTCGTTTCATGCAGGTCACTTTTAGGTGTTCTTTTTGATTTTGCAATTTCATGTAGTTTTCCATGCGTCCTTTGGTTTGTATATGGAATTTTTAACATGCTTCCTCGCATCCACATTGCAAAGGCCTCTGCTTTCTTCCATAAACTTGTACTCATTGTTCAGGTTTCTGGGGCATGTAGGAAATTGCATAGATGGTAACACCTTTTAAGTACTTTACTTGTCACAACCTTGAGTTTTCCTGTTGCTAACATCTTCCATTTCCACAAGGTATTTGTTACGATCAAATCACTTAATGCTTATGAAAATAATTCTACAGAACAATTAATTTTTAGATACTGAAAATGTAACTTGTCATGAACAGAAAACATTTTCTCTATGGTTTGTTCCTTTTTTGAATAAGCAATATAAAGTTAAAAATCACACAACACCAGATTATAGTCCAACAGGTCTAATTGGAAGCACCAGCTTTGTCACAACCACCTGATGAAGGAGCGACGCTCCAAAAGCTAGTGCTTCCAATTAAACCTGTTGGACTATAACCTGGTGTTGTGTAATTTTTAATTTTGTACACCCCAGTCCAACACCGGCATCTCCAGATCATAAGACAAAGCAGAGCATGTATCACAGATTAAAATATTTAGAACTAATCAACTTATCTTTAAGCAAATACACAAGTCCCCTGAGCCTCAGAGAAAATGAGACTGAAGTCAAATACGATCAATTTGGTTTCAATGCACAAAATGGATCACTTTGTGATGAAAACACTTTATTTGAAGAATTAACTGCATTTGTTTTGAAGCAACCTTTTGTATTAAATTAAAATCTGTTATTTCCTCAGCTATTCAACAATTACATGCAAAGTGGAAAGCCTATGGGATTAATTGATGTAATTTTGTACCAGTGAAACAGTGAAAAACTGGAAGGATCAAGAATGAAAAGATTAAGGATTAAAAAGCTGAAGCGAATCACTTTTCTTCTGCAATTGTGCAACTTACTAATAGACGTTTTCTTGTTGAAAGGTAAGAAAAATAAAAACTGCAAAAGGAGATACACAAATGGAAAATACTTTAAAATAATACATAGACATTGTTTGTCCTAAACTGTTCTAAGATGAGATGATAAGATGAAACCCTGCTTTCTGGATTTATATAAGGCCATTACACCTAGGCAAGACGAAAGAAATACGTTGAAAAGTGAAATCTGGACAGTGAAAGAGTTATCGCTAAATTTAAAATCTTGTCCTAACTAATGGAAAGTGTAGCAAGAGGACTACTCTAAAAGTTGAATTATGACAAATCCGTTGCCATACCAGCTTTGTTATTATCTAATTTTATTTCAATTACATTTTTAATTTTCTTTCTTCACTGCAAAGTTCAGCTGGAAGGATGGGTCAATCCATTTTGGCATATACTCTTCTGTTTTACTTTTATTGAATACATAAATTAGTGTTCTACACTTTGCACTCATTTAGTTTAAGACTGATAATAGAGATTAGAGGAAAATGTATTAAATATTATTATTTCTACAAATTTTAATTTTACTGGGTAATCAGACAAAATATGTAAATGTCACGGGGAGACTAACCGTCAATTCATACTTCCTTCTCAACACTGAGTTTGATCAGTAGCACAAATTAGATACTGAAAATTTAACCTATCAAGAACAGAAAACATTTTCTCTATGGTTCATTCCCTTTTTGAATAAGTAATACAAAGCAGAGCTGTTTTATTCATTTGCAGAATGTGGGTATTGCTGGATGTAAAAAATGAGGTCTGCAGATGCTGGAGATCACAGCTGAAAATGTGTTGCTGGTTAAAGCACAGCAGGTCAGGCAGCATCTCAGGAATAGGGAATTCGACATTTCGAGCATAAGCCCTTCATCAGGATGGTCAACATTTATTACCAGTCCCTAGTTGCCCTTGAAACGATTGGTAGAACTGAATGGCTTGCTAGGCCTTTCAGAGGGCAATTGAGAGTCCATCACATTGTACTAGAGTTATGTGGAGGCCAGAGCAGTTGAGGATGGCAGATTTGCTTCCCTGAAGAGCATTAATGAATCAGATCGGTTTTTCAGACAATTGACAATGATTTCATGGGCACTAGTAAATTCTTAATTTCAGATATTTTTCTTATTGAATTTCCCCAGGGCAGGATTGACTGGTATGAGGAGTCATAGTTTGAAGATATTAGGAGGAAGGTACAAAGGAGAGATCAGAGATAGGTTCTTTACGCAGAGAGTTGTGAAGACATGGAATGCCAGTGGTGGTGGTGGAAGCAGAGTCATTAGGGATATTTAAACGACTGCTGGACATGCACAGGATAGTAGTGAGTGGGGGGTACGTCAGTTAAGTTATTATATTTTACACTGGGATTAAACCTCGGCACAGCATCATGGGCCAGAGGGCCTGTTCTGTGCTGTGCTTTTTCTATGAATTCAAACTCCAGTATCTAACTTGGATCCCCAGAACATTAATTGAGTTTCTGGATTCATCGTCTAGCAATAATACCACTAGGCTATCGCCTCCCCATAGTTCGTAGATGGTAGTAGATTTTCATAATTACTTTTTGTGCATCTATTATTCTTTGGACCTTTTAGAATAATATTGGAGAATATAATCCTATTGTGACAATAAAAATTAAATTATTCATATTTATATACTTGTACGCGATTACAATGGTCATACTTGTGTTTTATAAGTAAGACACATGACGGTTCCTGTACGTGAAGTTGTTTAGCCTTTCTTTCTAAACCTAATTCTATAAAGGGAACCCAAATATTTTCACACTGACTTCACAAAAAGTGAACACAAAGTTGTATGAAATATTCCAATTTCAATATCACCCTCACTGCTTTTCTTGGAATGCTCCTCACCTGCAATAGCAGGATTTGATGAAGGTAGGAGAGAATCATTGAAATTTTCAATTGATTGCGACCCTTTTACCAGTATATGAGTGTCACCAATTTAAAACTAGTAGGCAACTTGGCCACCTCATTTGCTACCAGGACACATCTGATAAAATGTGAAGGAAAATATAAAGACACAGGACCAAGAAGAAAACTGGAATGCCAAAGCTGTTGGAAGAGAACAAAGGCCATAGTTTCTGCGTGCCAGCAAACCACTGAGAAATGCATTTGTTGAATTATTTGCCGTCCCTCCCTCACTTCACAGAAGCAACAATTACTGTTACCAGCAGGACCGAGTCACCTCCCACTCTGCCTAAGATGACTGTATTCCGATCATAATTGAAACATCACGATCAACAAACACTTATCCAAACAATCATAAAACAGTACAGCGGTTTGGCCCTCCATGTCTCTGCCAACCACAATACCATTCTAAACTGTTCCCATCTGCCCACAGAAAAAACATATCCCTCTATTCTCTGCTCATTTATGTATCTGCTTAAATGCCCCTTAAGCTTTGAGAATGTATCTGCCTCTACCACCTCCCCTGCCAATGCATTCCATCCAGCCACCACTGTCTATGTAAAAAAAAACTTTCTATGCAGATCTCCTTTCAATTTACCCACCTCTCATCTTAAACCTTTGTCCCTAGTGTTTGGCATTTCCACCCTGGGAAAAAGACTCTGACTATTCTCCCTATTCAAGCCTCTCATAATTTTTATCTATTTCTGTCAGTTTGCCCCTCAGTCTCCAAGACTCTAATGAAAACAATCCAAATGTGTCCAGCCTCTCCTTATGGCTATTACACTCAATCCAGGCAACATCCTGGTAAACCTCTTTTGCACCCTTTCCAAAGCCTATATATGTTTTCTGTGGTGTGGGGATCTGAACTGCACACAATACTCTAAATGTGGCCCCACTAAAATTTTATACAGCTGCAACATGACTTACCAACTTTTATGCTCAATGTTCTGATCGATGAAGATAAGTATACTGTACACCTATTGGAGTCACTTTGAGGGAGCTAGGGACTTGCACCCCAAGACCCCTCTGTATGTCAATGCTCTTAAGAGTCTTCCCATTTACTGTATACTCTCCTCCTGCATTTGACCATCACCTCACACTTGGTTGGATTAAACACCATCTATCATTTCTCAACCAATGTTTCCAACTGAACCATATCCTGCTGAATCCTTTGGTAATCTTTCTAACTAGGCTTACCTACATTACTGATTTTCAAAACACCCAATATTCTTCCTCCTTAACATCAACATATTCGAGAATATTAACAAACCCCTCCTTAATCTTACAATCATCTCCATCCTTGTCATAAGTGAATACTGTTGCAAAGTACTCATTTACGACTTCACCTACTTCCTTTGGTTCCTCATGTAAATTCCCTCCTTTGTCCTTGAGTGGTTCTACCCTTTCCTGAGCTACCTTCTTGCTCCTAACAGTCATAAGAAATGCCTTGGGATTCTCCTTAATCTGACTTGTCAAGGACATTTTGTGGCTCCTTTAAGTTCTTCCCTGCTTCCTTTATTCTCCTCAAGGGTCTTATTTGATTTCAGTTTCCTAAATCTTATATATGCTTTCCTTTTTTTTCGATTGAACTTCTGTTATCTCGCGTCACCCAGATTTCCTGGATATTGCAATCTTTATCTTTCATCCTCACAGGAACATCTTGGTCCTGAACTCTGATCAACTGGACTTCAAAAGACTCCCACATGTCAGATGTGGACTTACTCTCAAAATGCCACCCCAATCTAATTTTTCCAGTCTCTGTCTAATACTATTGCAATTAGCCTTCCCTCAGTTTAGCACTTCTACCCGAGGATCAGTCTTATCCTTATCCATAACTCTATTTTTAAACTTATAGAATTATCATCACTGTTCCCAAAGTGCTCCACCATTAAAAACTTTGATCACCTGGCCAAGCTCATTCCCCAATACACAGTCTAATATGATTCCTTCTCTCATTGGTTATCTACATATTGTTAGGTGTATCCTTCTGCATTGCCTGCCTGCCTGCCTCTCCTGCCAGTCACCCACCTATCCCTGAAACTCCCACTTATAAAACTTCTTGCTTCCTGTATGCTGTTCACTGAGTCTAGCTTCCTGCTCCAACTGATACATGTGGTCTGAGAGGAGCTGCGGGCCGACACACTTCCTGCAGATGTAGCTGTCGGGGTATTTGATATCTCTCCAATCTCCCACATGTCACAGGAGGAGCATACCACTCCACTAACTGCCATTACCATCCCTCAAGTGATTATGGGATTAACTTTACCGTACATTAATGCCGCTTGTCCTTCTCAGCAACACCTGACTCTCACAAAAGCCTACAGTTTGACCTCAATAGCTGCACTTTGACCCTAACATCTCCAAAATGGCAACTTCCACTAAAGCTTGAGCTATAAACACTACTGGTTTGAAGGAAAATCTTTCCCAGAATCCTCCTCCGTCAGTTCTTATGACTGCCCTCTGTTAGATTTTTGACTAATTTCTTTATTTTATTCATTAGATATGGGTGTTATCAACTAGGCCAGCATTGTATTGCCTAAGGTAAAAACAATGACTGCAGATGCTGGAAACCAGATTCTGGATTAATGGTGCTGGAAGAGCACAGCAGTTCAGGCAGCATCCAAGGAGCAGTAAAATCGACATTTCAGGCAAAAAGCCCTTCATCAGAGGGCTTTTGCCTGAAACGTCGATTTTACTGCTCCTCGGATGCTTCCTGAACTGCTGTGCTCTTCCAGCACCAGTAATCCAGAATTGTATTGCCTAACCCTAATTACCCAGATTTTTAAGAGTCAAACACATTGCTGTGTGTCTGAGTCACATGTCTGAAGCCTCACCAGATAAGAAGAGCAGTCTTTCTTCCCTAAAGGACACTAGTGAACCAACTAGGTTTTTATAACAACCAACATTAGTTTCATGGTCACCATTAGACTTTAAATTACCAATTTGTTATTGAATTAAAATTCCACCATCTCCCATAGCAGGATTCAAACCTGGTTTCCCAGAACATTATCAGGGTCTCTGGATTAATAGTCCAGCTATAATACCACAAATCCATTGCCTCTCCTGTTATTCCCAATAACCACAACCTTGGATAAATACAAAAGAATTTGATTTAATAATCTAATGTTTATCTTAATGGCTTTGCTATTTTTTACTAACCCAGTCACCAGAAGATTCTGTCCCTGTGTAAGGTGCAAGCACAAGTCATTCTTTCAGTACTGAAAATGGAAAACTCCTATGTGACTAATATTCTTGAGCAGATTGAAGACCACAAAAAAATCCTCAAAATCTGTGATCTTACATAAAATGCAATTTTACATCAGTCACATTTTCCTTAGACAAGTTTGCTCTTCTCAATCTTCACTTTTTTGAATATGCCTCCATGTTTTTGTGCTGGCACTCATGTGGTTGCTGAGAGTTATATTTAACACTAAGCAAAATACTATGAAATGACAATGGAGACCACTTTGACCTTATGTCAAGTCTAAAACTATTAGACAGAGGTCCCAAGTTATATTCCTCACAACTCCTATTACATTCCTTTACAGTGATCAAAGTTTGCCAATGAATGAGGAGGTAAAAGAAGTAAAAGCAACGTGGTGATACCCCTAACGTGCCCTCACAAATAACTTGCACGTTGAGTGGCCTCCTTTCCAAAAATAATAATGTCGTGAATTGGTGTACCATGCAAGATGCAATTTGTGTGTCCTCCTCTCAATAAGAGTTCTTAAGCCATGAAGGATTAAACTCAATCACCCTGTCAATGCTGCATTAATAGATCACTATTCATAACATTATTGACCATCAATAAACATTTATCCCTCAATGTGAAATAAGGATAAACTGTCATTTAAGTCGGGATTTTAATACAAAGCACTTCCATTTTTTTGTAGCAAAATATGATCAAGACCTTACTTAAAAAGGTTGCAATTGTACAATATGTTGCCATTTATCTAATGATAGATTTAAGTTTAAGTCTGATGTGAATAATTAGGATATGTCGTCAAAATTACTGCTACAATACATAAGAGGGGAAAAACGTGACTTGAGATATCTTTGGCAAATAGGGTGAAGGAGAATCCAAAGAGATTCTACAAATGCATTAAGGGAAAATGAGTAACTCGGGAGAGAATAGAGCTCCTTAAAGATCAACAAAGCCTTATATTGTGTGGAACCATAGGAGATAATAAAGGAGCATTGTGTGTCAGTATTTACGGTGGAGAAGGATATCGAAGCTAGAGAACTTGAGGAAGACAGTGATGTCTTGAAAAGTGTCGAGAGTGTGGTACCGGAAAAGCACAGCAGGCCAGGCAGCAATCGAGGAGCAGGAGAATCGACATTTTGGGCATAAGCCCTTCATCAGAAATTAGGCTTGTGGGCCAGGTGTTACTGAGAGATAAATGGGAGGGGGTGGGGGGTGGGATTGGGGGGAAGGTAGCTGGGAATGTGATAGGTAGATGAAGGTGAGGGCGAAGGTGATAGGTCAGAGAGGAGGATGGAGTGGATAGGTGGGAAAGGTGATGGACAGGTTTGGTGATGGGAGGTGAGGTTGTGGTTGAGGGGACAGTAGGTCCATATTACAGAAGAAAAGGTGCTGATCGTCTTAAGATGCTTAAATGTCGATAACTCCTTGGTACCTGATCAGATGTATTCTGGAACTTTGTGGAAAGCTAGGGAAAAGATTGCTGGGCCCCTTACTGAGATATTTTCGTTTCTTGATGGTGGATAGGATAATGAAGAAGGCATGGCACACTTGCCCTAATTGGTCAGTGCACTGAGTATATGAGCTGGGATGTCATGTTACACTGTACAGGACATTGGTGAGGCCACTTTGACAACACTGCATTCAATTCTGGCCTCCCTGCTATAGGAAAGATGTTATTTAACTTGAAAGGATTCAGAAATGATTTACAAGGATGTTGCTGGGATTGAAGGGGGTGAGCTATAGGGAAACACTGAATAGACTGGGGCTGTTTTCCTCAGAGGCTGCGGGGTGACCTTAGCGAGGTTTATAAAATTTTGAGGAGAAAGGATAGAGTGAATAGCCAAGGTATTTTTACCCCTTGCAGAGAAATCGACACTAGAGGGATTTGGTTTAAGGTGAGAGGGTAAAGATTTTAAAGGGACATAAGGGGCATCATTTTTACACTGAGGGTGGTGCATGTATGGAATGAGCTGCCAGGTAGAGGCAATTACAACATTTTAAAAGGCATCTGGGCAGTTACGTGAATAGGAAGGGTTTAGAGGGATGTGGTCCAAATACTGGCAAATGGGTCTAGATCAGTTTAGGATATCTGGTTGGCATGGATGAGGTGGACTGAAGGGTCTGTTTCTGTGTTGTATAACTCTATGACTAAGATATTATCTATCACAGCGGAAATCAGATAAGGTCATATCGCGAGGATAGAGGGAAACTGTCATCACAACTGGAACAAGTGACTTAGGACAACATGTCATTTGTTATTGGTGAGGTCCACTCACAAGCTGTACTTTCACTGTTTCTGTGACTTCTTATACATGGACAACAAAACAAGTACATACATTTGTAGAATTCAAGACAAATAATTCCACAGACCATTGCTGCCCTCTCCCCACCACCCAATCATAAATAGTTAACCTCACTATTTTCTCCCTATTGACTAATGGGTCACAATTTGCTAAACAGCCATTCAGTAACAGCCATCTTACATACACTTGATTAATGGGGGGTACGTTGGGGCAGAATTGGGTGAGATGTTCTTCGAGGCTTATCTTTACATTGGGACCAACTCACGGCAGTTTGTAACTAACTTTCAAGCATCACACTCAGCAACAGCCAGTTGACTATTAAGGGGGTTGCTGGTTAATGACCTTATTAACTGTAGATTTTGCCTCAATAATATTCAGTTTCCTATCCTACCACCCAGCACAAAAAATGCGCACTGAGAATTCTCAACATGGAAGTCAGAGCTGTAACTGGTAACTGAGGAACATGAGAGGTTGGTGGCAGATAGGATCAAGGAAAACCCTCAGACCTTCTACAAGTATATCAGGAATAAAAAAATGACTAGAGTAAGATTAGGGCCAAAATCAACGAGGTAAAAACAATGACTGCAGATGCTGGAAACCAGATTCTGGATTAGTGATGCTGGAAGAGCACAGCAGTTCAGGCAGCATCCAAGGAGCAGTGAAATCGACGTTTCAGGCAAAAGCTCTTCATCAGGAATAAAGGCAGTGAGCCTGAAGCGTGGAGAGATAAGCTAGAGGAGGGTGGGGGTGGGGAGAAAGTAGCATAGAATACAATAGGTGAGTGGGAGAGGGGATGAAGGTGATAGGTCAGGGAAGAGAGGGTGGAGTGGATAGGTGAAAAAGGAGCTAGGCAGGTCGGACAAGTCTGGACAAGTCATGGGGACAGTGCTGAGCTGGAAATTTGAAACTAGGAATAGGTGGGGGAAGGGGAAATGAGGAAACTGTTGAAGTCCACATTGATGCCCTGGGGTTGAAGTGTTCCGAGGAGGAAGATGAGGCGTTCTTCCTCCAGGCGTCATTCAGGTAGGCAGCGTTGTGTATAGTGCCAAAGAATGTTGTAGGTTACAGAGGGCCATAGATAAGATGCAGACCCGGGCTGAGAAGTAGCAAATGGAGTTTAATGTGGAAAACTGTGAGGTAGTTCACTTAAGAAGAAGTAACAGGAATGCGGAGTATTGGGCTAATGGTAAAAATCTTGTCAGTGTAGATGAACAGAGAGATCTCGGTGTCCAGGTGCATAAATCCCTGAAAGTTGCCACCCAGGTTGATAAGGTTGCTAAGAAGGCATTTGTTGTGTTGGCGTTTATTGGTAGGGGGATTGAGTTTCGGGGCCACTAGGTCATGTTTTAGCTGTACAAGACACTGGTAAGGCCACACCTGGAGTATTGTGTACAATTCTGGTCACCGCATTATAGGAAGGATGTGGAAACTTTGGAAAGGATTCAGAGGAGATTTACTAGGATGTTGCCTGGAATGGAGGGAAGGTCTTACACGGAAACACTGAGGGAACTCAGGCTGTTTTTATTGGCGAGAAGCAGGTTGAGAGGTGACTTAATCGAGATGCATAATTGGAGGGTTAGATCAGGTGGACAGTGAGAACCTTTTTCCTTGGGTGCTGAAGGCTAACACGAGGGGACATAGCTTTAAATTGAGGGGTGATAGATTTAGGACAGATATCAGGGATGGTTTCTTTACTCAGAGAATAGTAGGGGTGTGGAATGGCCTGCCTGCAACAGTAGTAAACTCACCGACATTAAGGGTGTTTAAATAGGCATTGGACATACTTATGGATAATAATGGAACGGTGTACGTTAGATGGACATCCATCAACTTCACAGGTCAGCGCAAACTCAAGGGACAGAGGGTCTTTACTGTGCTGTAAGGTTCCATGTTCTATGTTCTAAATTCCATTTGCCACTCCTCAGCCCATTGGCCATCTGATCAAGGTCCTGTTGTATACTGAGATAACCTTCTTTGCTGTCCACAACACCGCCAGTTTTGGTGTCATCTGCAAACTTACAAACGTTCCTCCTATATTTCCTCAACATAGTATCCTAGGTTCAAACATCTTCAGCTACTTCATCAATGACCTTCTTCCATCATTATGTCAGAAGTAGGGATGTTCATTGACGATTGCACAATATCCAACAACATGCATGACATCTCTTTGTAGCCATCCCTGTCATATGCAACAAGACCTGGACAACATTTAGACTTGGACTGTTAAATGGTAATTAACAATGCACCTCAAAAGCTCCAGGCAATAACCATCACCTATAAGAGAGAATCCAATAGTCATCCCTTGACATTGGAAAGGCATTACCAACACTGAAAATCCCACTATCAACATTAGAGGGGTTACCATTGATCAGAAACTGAACTGAGCACCAGTCATTTATAGACTGTATCTACAATAGGTAAGTCAGAAGCTGAAAGGTCTGAGGCAAGAAACTCAATTCACAACTCCTCAAAGCCTCAAAACCATGTGAGAAGTACAAATCAGGAATGTGATGGAATACTCTCCACTTGCCTGGATGAATGCAGTTCCAATCATAATAAAACAACTTGACACCATTTAGGAAATGTTACTCACTTAATGGGCATACCATCTAACACCTTAAATAATCATTTCCTCTGCCCTTGATGTACAATGGCAACAGTGTGTATCATTCAGAAGATGCTTTGCAATAACTAATGAAGGTTATTTAGTTAAGATTCCTTAGATAATACCTCCCACTTAGAAGGACAAAGGCCCTGGATCCGTGGGAATACCACTATCTGCACATTCTCCTTCAAGCCAGACACCAGCCTGACTTGGAACTATAACACAGTTCCCTCACTAACATTGACACTAGAAATCCATTCTTAACAGCCTTGTGGGTCTACCAACACCACAGCAGTATTCAAGAAGGTAGCTCACCACCATCTTTCCAAGGGATGGTAAACTCCAAAAATCCCAGATCTGAATGCTTTTGGACTTCACCCTGAGATACAGCCTCAAATAAAGCAGAACACCATTGTTAATTGTGGAATGAAATGTTTGTTCTATTTGATTTGATGAACATTTTTGGTTCATGCTTTTTCATCCTAATATCTATCTTCATGGACAAGGTAGAACATATTCCTTCATAAATCTGAATAGTTTTTGTTTGCAATAAAAAACAATGTTTAGTTCTGAATTTCATTAAATATGACATTGGTTTTAATAATGTAAAGATAACTTTCATGTTGAATTCGAACAAATCTGGAGATTATTAAAAGTGGGTGTGGAACTTATGGTTGTTATACAGCTAAGATGACCCCACAGGGGCATTTACAGTAATAGCCACTGTTTAATCCAACTGCAAAAACAATGTTGTTTAACAGAAAGAGATCTAAGAAATAAGCAATAAGCCCAGTATCCATTACTGTCTGATTTTGCAGATAATCCAAAACCAATTTTTACATGAACAGAAATGCTCATCAAAATAAAAAAAAGACCATGGCAGAAGTGAATAAATGTGCCATACATTAGAAGTGATGTTAATAATGTAAATGTTATTCACTGTAGAACTATAATACACCCCACTTGTCAGATGTGAATGCAATTGCAATGGAAATTAAATTCAGTGAATGTATGTACGTGACTTACTAAAGCAGTTAGTCCATTTAATGCAAAGCTAGCCCTTACATAATAAATAAGATTTTAAGAACAGCTGTGGCTTTGAAAACACTACAAATCTGATTAATCTAACATCTAGGTGATTTGGAACCCTCCCTAAAATATTGCCTGCTGCAGCTTCCACTGTGTATGTCATGGGAAACAAAAACTGCAAACAAAACCTTTAGGGATGATTTTATAGTGAAAGAATATCTTTTGAACAAATTAAGATTATTTTAATGGGCAAGAAATATCACCATACGAAGAGACAAAATGTAATGAGAAATCTTAACCTAATAGATTCCTCCTCAGTTCAAAAGTTACAGGTTCATTAAGCTTTATGATTTACTGGGTTAAATTGTTGGGGATATTTATATGATGGAATATTTGTGCTTTAAGGCAATATTATTGCAAGTGGCTTGTTTCAATGTGACAAAAAGAGAGTTAACCCCTTCCTTCCCATCTCTTCTAAAGATGGGGTGATATACATTCAAAAGTGGAACATGAGACACATTGAAAAGTCATGAGAAGTCGGGATTGGATGATGTTTGGCATGAGGTAATTAATGGCAGGTAAAGTGGGGGGGGGGGGGGGCAGCAATTGTAAACCGTATTCTGCAGGTCTGTGAGTGAGAGTAAGATAAATGACATCCAACAACTATATCCATTTTCTTTTGCGATAGCATTTGTAGTGATGATAACAAGGTCAGCCAGGTTGACCTCATAGAACATGAGTTCCTTGATGGGGGCTGTAATCTGGTTCAGTCAGAGAGCCCTGGCTGCCAGATATAAGCAACAGTGTCAGAGGTTCTGTTCACTCTGAGAGCTGCTTCTAAAGGAGCTGGATCAGTGTCAGTGACACTGACTGCTGACACGTCAGCCTCAGGACTCTGGTGTTGCAGTGGTAGAGTCCCTACCTCTGGACCAAGTATACCTGCTCCAGAGATGTAATAACACCGCTGAACAGGTTGATTAGAACATTTCTGGCACAGCTGCATCACAACACTGTGGAGCTCCTTAACAGGAAGGGCTTCGATTCACACATAATCTGCAATCACTGATTCCACTTTTTTAACGTGCTTGACTGCTAATGTGGCAACCATTCCTCTGTCCTGGAACACTCTTAACTACCCACTGCATTTGAGGGTCCAGTGGCTAACAATGTTGTTTTCTGGGTGATAAAGACTGCCCCACTGTGACCATAACTGATGACATCATTGTGCAAGACCCTGACTGACGTGGAGCACAGACATAGAAAGGGAAAATTCAACAATTGTAAAAGGGAAACCATTTGTAACTAATTGTAGTTCCTTGAAAGAATAACATTTTCTGTGGATAAAGGGGAGAGTTTAGACATGCTGTATTTGATTTTCCAGGAAACATTTGACAAGTTGTCTTATAACAGGTTCTTGTAGAAAGTGGATACTCTTGTAGAGTTTTACAGTTTAGAACAGGTAGATTATCTGGTGGGCAAAAAATAGAAGTTGTACATAGATACGTATTTTTCTGATTGGCAAGATGTGGCAGATTGTATCCACTGGGGTCTGTATTAATGTCTCTGCATGTTACAAATTATATCAATGATTTAGATGAGGACAGTGAAGGCATTGTAACTCATTTTGCAGATTATACAAAGATAGGTAAGAAAATATGTTGTGAAGGAAAAACAAGGAGGTTGCAGATGGATATGGATAGATTAAGTGAGTAGGCAAAAATCTCTCAGATGGAATACAATCTGGGAAAAATACGAAGTAGTTAACAATAAAGACTGAAAGAATTGCAGATGCTGTAAATCAGAAACAAAAACAGAAATTGCTGAAAAAGCTCAGTAGGTCTGGGTACATCTGTGGAGTGAAATCAGAGTTTTGGGTTGAGTGATCCTTCCTCAGAACTCCCATAAAGTTCACTTTGGGAGGAAGAGTGAACAGGCAGAGTATTACTTAATGAAAAATGCAGAATTTCAAGGTTCAGAGGCATTAAGGTATTCTAGTGCATGGTTTACTAAATATTGGGTTGCCGGTACAACTAATAATTAAGAGGAGTTAATGGAATGTTACCTTTTATCACAAGAGGAATGGAACATAAAAGCAAAAATGTTATGCTTCAGGAATGCAGGGCATTGGCGAGTCCACATTGGAGTACTGTGTAAAAGTTTGATTTTCTAATTTGAGGAACAATGTAAACATAACTGGAAGCAGTTGAGAGAAGGATTTTCTTTTATTCATTCATGTGACGTCTGCACCATTAGATCGGCCAGCCCTCATTGTTCTTGAAACAGTGGTGGTGAGTTGCCTTCTTGAACTGCTGCAGTCCCATTAGAGTAGGGACAGCACAATGTTGTTATGGATGGAGTTCCAGGATATTGAGCCAGTGACAGTGAAGGAATGGTAATACATATTCAAGTCAGATTGCTGTGTGGTTTGAAGGAGAACTTACAGGTGGTCATGTTCTCAGACAACTGATGCCGCTGTCCTTCTACTTCTTCTGGTAGAGGCTGTGAGTTAGAACATAGAACATAGAACATTACAGCGCAGTACAGGCCCTTCGCCCCTCAATGTTACGCCAACCTGTGAAACCAATCTGAAGCCCATCTAACCTACACTGTTCCATTATCATCCATATGTTGTCCATTGTCCATTTAAATGCCCTTAAATTTGGTGAGTCTACTACTGTTGCAGGCAGGGTGTTCCATACCCTTAATACTCTCTGAATAAAGAAATTACCTCTGATATCTGATCCGCATCTATCACCCCTCAATTTAAAGCTATGTCCCCTCGTGGTAGCCATCACCAACTGAGGAAAACGGCTCCCACTGCTCACTCTATCTAATCCTCTCATCATCTTGTATGTCTCAATTAAGTCACCTTTCAAACCTTCTTCCCTCAAATAAAGAAGCCTCAAACTCCACTGTCTTTCCTCATAAGACCTGCCTCCATACTTGGCAACATCCTGATAAATCTCTTCTGCACCCTTTCCAATGTTTCCACATCCTTTCTAATGTTTCCACATCCTTCCTATAATGTGACAATCAGAACTGTACGCAATACTCCAAATGTGGCTACACCAGAGCTTTGTGCAACTACAACATGACCTCATGACTTCAAAACTTAATCCCTCTACTAATAAAAGCTAACACACTGCACAACTTCTTAACAACCCCATCAACCTAGGTGACAACTTTCAGAGATCCATGTACATGGACATCAAGATCTCTCTGCTCATCTATACTACCAAGAATCTTACCATTAGCCCAGTACTCTGTATTCCTGTTATTCCTTCCAAAGTGAATCAACTCACACTTTTCCTCATTAAACACTATTTGCCACCTCTCAGCCCAGATCTGCAGCTTATTTTTGTCCCTCTGTAACCTGCAACATCTTTCCGCACTGTCCATAACTCCACCGACCTTAGTGTCATCTGCAAATTTATTAGCCTATCTTTCTGTGTCCTCATCCAGGTCATTTACAAAAATGACAAACAGCAGCAGCCCCAAAACAGATCCTTGTGGTACTAGTAACTGAACTCCAAGACAGACACTTCCTATCAACCACCACCCTCTATCTTCTTACAACAAGCCAATTTCTGATCAGAACAACTAAATCACCCTCAATCACATGCCTCCATATTTTCTGCAATAGCATACAGTGGGGAATCTTATCAAATGCCTTACTGAAGTCCATATACAACACATCAACTGCTTGACCCTCATCTACATGCTTGGTCACCTTCTCAAAGAACTCAATAAAGTTTGTGAGGCATAACCTACTCTTCACAAAACCACGTTGAATATCCCAAATCAAATATTCCTTTCTAGATGATTATAAATCCTATATCTCAGTCAAGTTAAACCTTGATGCCAAGACTAATCCTTCTCACCATTCACTCTATGATTCAACTCTTTACCCGATGTTCGAACCAAGGCTGTAATGAAGTCAGGAGTTGAGTGGCCTAGCAGAACCCAACTGGGTATCAGTGAACAGGTAATTGGTAAGCAAGTACACCTTCTAACACTTACTGATGGTTGAGAGTAGATTGAAAGACCAGGAAATTACTGGCTACTTTCGTGCACAGGTCATACCATAGCAAGCTTCCACATTGTTGGGTACATACAGGTATTGTGACTGTTGTGAACATAGCTAGTCTGGGAGACAATTTGTCAATATTATTGAAGGACCATCATCAGAGCCCATAGCCTTTGTGGTATCTAGTGCTTTCAGCCATTTCTTGATATCATGCAGAGTGAATCTATTCGGCTGCAAGCTGGCACCTGTGATGTCGGATATGTCTGAAGGCAGCTGAGATGGCTTATCCTCATAAAGTCATAAAGTCATAAAGATGTACAGCACAGAAACAGAACCTTTGGTCCAACTCGCCCATGCCAACCAGATATCCCAACCCAATCTAGTCCCACCTGCCAGCACCCAGTCCATATCCCTCCAAACTCTTTCTATTCATATATCCATTCAAATGTTGCAATTGCCTTTTAAATGTTGCAATTGTACCAGTCTCCACCACTTCCTCTGGCAGCTCATTCCATACACGCACCACCCTCTGCATGAAAAAATTGCCCCTTAGGTCTCTTTTATATCTTTCCCCTCTCACCCGAAACCTATGCCCTCTAGTTCTAGACTCTCCCACCCCAGGGAAAAAACGTTGTCTATTTATCCTATCCATGCCCCTCATGATCCATTCAGGAATTCTAGTTGAAGGTGCAAGGCTGATGTCATCCATTGTTCAGGATGGGAATATTTGTGGAGATTCTATGTATTTTTAGTTCCTTAATTGCTCACCACCATTCACGACTGGATGTGTCAGGTCTGCAGAACTATGTTTAGCCTCATTAAATTAACCCTCATTTTTAGGCATGCCTGGCACTGCTCCTGGCATTCCCAATTGAGTTCCTCATTGATCCAGTTTGGATCTCCTAGCTTGATGGTAATGATTGAGTGAGGCTTAAATCGGATAATGAGGTTACAATTAAAAACAATTCGGCTGCTTTTCACGACAGCGCATCATGGATACCTAGCTTTGAGTTCTTAGATCTGCTTAAAATTTGTCTGATTTGTAATGGTGATACTGCCACACAACATGATGGAGGGTCTCCTCAACATGAAGATGAGAATTTGTCTCCACATGAGATGTCTGTCAATTAATCCGAATGGTATTGTCATGGGCAGATCCATCGGTGACAGGCTGATTGCTGTGGACAAAGTCAAGTAAGCTTTCCCCTTTGTTGGTTCCTTTATTACATGCTATAAACCCAGTCCAGCATCTGTGTCCTTCAGGAATTCGCACGCTCAGTCATCAGTGGACAAAAGATAGAAGAACTGGCGATGGTATAAATCAAAAACAAAAACAGAAATTGATGGAAAAGCTCAGCAGGTCTAGTAGCATTTGTGGAGAGAAATCAGAGTTAACATTTTGGGTCAAGTGACCCTTCCTCAGAACTGTAAGTAAAAAATGAGGTCTGCAGATGCTGGAGATCACAGCTGCAAATGTGTTGCTGGTCAAAGCACAGCAGGCCAGGCAGCATCTCAGGAATAGAGAATTCGACGTTTCGAGCATAAGCCCTTCATCAGGAATAAGAGAGAGAGAGAGAGCCAAGCAGGCTAAGATAAAGGGTAGGGAGGAGGGACCAGGGGGAGGGGCGATGGAGGTGGGATAGATGGAAGGAGGTCAAGGTGAGGGTGATAGGCCGGAGTGGGGTGGGGGCGGAGAGGTCAGGAAGAGGATTGCAGGTTAGGAGGGCAGTGCTGAGTTGAGGGAACCGACTGAGACAAGGTGGGGGGAGGGGAAATGAGGAAACTGGAGAAATCTGAATTCATACCTTGTGGTTGGAGGGTTCCCAGGCGGAAGATGAGGCGCTCCTCCTCCAGCCGTCGTGTTGTTGTGTTCTGCCGGTGGAGGAGTCCAAGGCCCAAGGCCGACCCATTGTCTCAGCCTGCTCCTGCCCCACCGAACTCATCTCCCAATACCTCGACACGGTCCTGTCCCCTTTAGTCCAAGAACTCCCCACCTACGTTCGGGACACCACCCACGCCCTCCACCTCCTCCAGGATTTTCGCTTCCCCGGTCCCCAACGCCTTATTTTCACTATGGACATCCAGTCCCTGTACACCTCCATCCCCCATCACGAAGGACTCAAAGCCCTCACCTTCTTCCTTTCCCGCCGCACCAACCAGTACCCTTCCACTGACACCCTCCTTCGACTGACTGAACTGGTCCTCACCCTGAATAACTTCTCTTTTCAATCCTCCCACTTCCTCCAAACTAAAGGAGTTGCCATGGGCACCCGCATGGGCCCCAGCTATGCCTGCCTCTTCGTAGGATATGTGGAACAGTCCATCTTCCGCAACTACACTGGCACCACCCCCCACCTTTTCCTCCGCTACATCGATGACTGTATCGGCGCTGCCTCGTGCTCCCACGAGGAGGTTGAACAGTTCATCAACTTTACTAACACCTTCCATCCCGACCTGAAATTCACCTGGACTGTCTCAGACTCCTCCCTCCCCTTCCTAGACCTTTCCATTTCTATCTCGGGCGACCGACTCAACACAGACATCTATTATAAACCGACTGACTCCCACAGCTACCTGGACTACACCTCCTCCCACCCTGCCCCCTGTAAAAATGCCATCCCATATTCCCAATTCCTTCGTCTCCGCCGCATCTGCTCCCAGGAGGACCAATTCCAACACCGCACAGCCCAGATGGCCTCCTTCTTCAAGGACCGCAGATTCCCCCCAGACGTGATCGACGATGCCCTCCACCGCATCTCCTCCACTTCCCGCTCCTCCACCCTTGAGCCCCGCTCCTCCAACCGCCACCAAGACAGAACCCCACTGGTTCTCACCTACCACCCCACCAACCTCCGCATACAACATATCATCCGCCGCCATTTCCGCCACCTCCAAACGGACCCCACCACCAAGGATATATTTCCCTCCCCTCCCCTATCAGCGTTCCGCAAGGACCACTCCCTTCGTGACTCCCTCGTCAGATCCACACCCCCCACCAACCCAACCTCCACCCCCGGCACCTTCCCCTGCAACCGCAGGAAATGTAAAACTTGCGCCCACACCTCCACACTCACTTCCCTCCAAGGCCCCAAGGGATCCTTCCATATCCGCCACAAGTTCACCTGTACCTCCACACACATCATCTATTGCATCCGCTGCACCCGATGTGGCCTCCTCTATATTGGTGAAACAGGCCGCTTACTTGCGGAACGCTTCAGAGAACACCTCCGGGCCACCCGAACCAACCAACCCAATCACCCCGTGGCTCAACACTTTAACTCTCCCTCCCACTCCACCGAGGACATGCAGGTCCTTGGACTCCTCCACCGGCAGAACACAACAACACGACGGCTGGAGGAGGAGCGCCTCATCTTCCGCCTGGGAACCCTCCAACCACAAGGTATGAATTCAGATTTCTCCAGTTTCCTCATTTCCCCTCCCCCCACCTTGTCTCAGTCGTTTCCCTCAACTCAGCACCGCCCTCCTAACCTGCAATCCTCTTCCTGACCTCTCCGCCCCCACCCCACTCCGGCCTATCACCCTCACCTTGACCTCCTTCCACCTATCCCACCTCCATCGCCCCTACCCCTGGTCCCTCCTCCCTACCCTTTATCTTAGCCTGCTTGGCTCTCTCTCTTATTCCTGATGAAGGGCTTATGCTCGAAACGTCGAATTCTCTATTCCTGAGATGCTGCCTGGCCTGCTGTGCTTTGACCAGCAACACATTTGCAGCTGTTCCTCAGAACTGGTCAGTTTATATGCAGAAAATGGGGTGGGGTACACAGTAAATGACAATGGGGACCCTAAAGAGAGAGACAAGAACAGTGCACAAAGGAGTGGAGAACAATCTGGCCGGAAGGATGAATAACTAATAATGGGGACTGTTAGTGGCTAACAATTGGTTGTGTGTAGTAGCAGATTTATGAGGAAGGGTCACTCGACTGGAACCTATTTATCTCTGTCTTAAATACACTCATAGAGTCATAGAGTCATAAAGACGTACAGCATGGAAATAGACCTTTCATTCCAATCCATCCATGCCGACTAGATATCCCAACCCAATCCCACCTGCCAGCACCCGGCCCATATCCTTCCAAACCCTTCCTATTCATATAGCCATCAAAATGCCTCTTAAATGTTGCAATTGTACCAGCCTCCACCACTTCCTCTGGCAGCTCATTCCATTAATGTACCACTCCCTGTGTGAAAAAGACCCCAAGGAAAAGACTTTGCCTATTTACCCTATCCATGCCCCTCATAATTTTGTAAACCTCTATAAGGTCACACCTCAGCCTCCAACAGCCCCAGCCTGTTCAGCCACTCCCTGTAGCTCAAATCCTCCAACCCTGGCAACATCCTTGGAAATCTTTTCTGAACCCTTTCAAGTTTCACAACATCTTTCCGATAGGAAGGAAACCAGAATTGCACACAATATTCCAACAGTGGCCTAACCAATATCCTGTACAGCCGCAATATGACCTCCCAACTCCTGTACTCAATACTCTGATCAATAAAGGAAAGCATACCAAACGCCTTCTTCACTATCCTATCTACCTGTGACTCCACTTTCATGGAGCTATGAACCTGCACTCCAAGGTCTCTTTGTTCAGCAACACTCCCAAGGACTTTACCATTAGGTGTATAAGTCCTGCTAAGATTTGCTTTCCCAAAATGCAGCACCTCACATTTATCTGAATTAAACTCCATCTGCCACTTCTCAGCCCATTGGCCCATCTGGTCCAGATCCTCTTGTAATCTGAGGTAACCCTCTTCGCTGTCCGCTACACCTCCAATTTTGGTGTCATTTGCAAACTTACTAACTGTACCTCTTATGCTCACATCCAAATCATTTATGTAAATGGCATAAGGCAGAGAACTCAGCATCGATCCTTGTGGCACTCCGCTGGTCACAGGCCTCCAGTCTGAAAAACAATCCTCCACTACCACCTCTGTCTTCTACCTTTGAGCCAGTTCTGTATCCAAATGGTTAGTTCTCCCTGTATTCTGTGAGATCTAAACTTACTAATCAGTCTTCATGGGGAACCTTGTCGATATAGATCACATCTACCACTCTGCCCTCATCAATCTCCTTTGTTACTTCCTCAAAAAACTCAATCAAGTTTGTGAGACATGAGTTCCTACACACAAAACCATGTTGACTATCCCTAATCAGTCCTTATCTCTGGCACCTCACCTGTGACTATCGATGATACAAATATCTTAGCAAGAGGCCCAGTAATGACTCCTCTAGCTTCCCACAGAGTTCTAGGGTATACCTGATCAGGTCCTGGGGATTTATCCACTTCTATGCGTTTCATGACCCCAATGTGGACAATGACCTCTTGCTGGCCCCTCTCCCCCATGAGAACATTCTACACCCTCTCTGAGACATCCTTGATCCTGGCACCAGGGAAGCAACACACCATTCTGATTTTTCGCTGCTGGCCACAGAAGTATCTGTCTGTATCTCGAACTAGAGAATCCCCTAACACAATTATTCTCTTGGAACCCGACGTACTCCTCATTGCATTAGAGCCAGTCTCAATACCAGAAACTTGGCTGTTCGTGCTACATTCCCCTGAGAATCCATCACACCCTACATTTTCCAAAACAGCATACCTGTTTGAAATGGGTATATTCACAAAAGACTCCTGCACTAGCTGCCTACCTCTCTTACTTTTCCTGGAGTTAACCTATCAATGTAACTGTATCTGAGACTTTCCCCCCTTCCTGTAACTGCCATCCATCACATACTGTTGCTGTTGCAAATTCTTCATTGCTTCTAACTGTCACTCCAACTGATCCATTCGATCTGATAAGATTTGCAGCCAGCAGCATTTATGGCAGATGCAATCCACAGTAACTCTTAATCTCTCTTTAAACTCCCACATCTGACAAGAAGTACATACCACGCTATTAAAGGCCAGTTTTGCTCCATCACAATCTACAGATCCAGAAAATAACACTATCTTATTCCTCTACAAACACTGCCCCAGGTTAAATTAATAGTTATGGCTCATATTTTAAGTTTAATCAAGAGACATATCTCCAAAAATATATAATCAAGAAAGAACCCACTCTACTCACTGCTGCAGATTCCCTGTAGGCCACACTTAAAACAACAATTAACTTGTTGTGGTTCTGTTTGCTGAACTGGGAGTTTGTGTTGCAAACGTTTCGTCCCCTTTCTCGGTAACATCCTCAGTGCTTGGGAGCCTCCTGTGAAGTGCTTCTGTGATGTTTCCTCCAGCATTTATAGTGGCTTCTCTCTGTCACTATAAATGCCGGAGGAAACATCACAGAAGTGCTTCACAGGAGGCTCCCAAGCACTGAGGATGTCACCTAGAAAGGGGACGAAACGTTTGCAACACAAACTCCCAGCTTGGCGAACAGAACCACAACAACGAGCACCCGAGCTACAAATCTTCTCCCAAACTTTGAACAACAATTAACTTATCTGATTCTGTGCTGTGAACTTCACCCAACAGTTCCTCCAAGATTAGTTGTGAATTTCACTGTTGTTATTTTCCCAGACGCACTCCGATGCCCAGCGATACATGAATTCAAACAGCAAAGGTAGTAATTGTGCAGATTCTCTCTCTCTCACTCTCCTGCACTGTCCTCACCATGTGCTTCCTTTGTCTGTTCTTCTCCCTTTTAAAACTGCTGTTGGTTTGACTTTTTTTTCCCAAAGTTCCAAAACAATGCGACAGCATATGAAACAGTAATTGCTGCTCCTGGAATTTGAAGAAATCACCTCCAACACCTAAAATACCTCAATAAAGGCGAAGCTGTTACAGCCAGAAATTTTTCCTGTCCTCCATCTTGGATTCCCCAGAATCCTCTCAATACACCCAATGACATGGCCTCTACAGCCTTCAATGACACTGAATTCCACAGATTCACCACCTTCTGAATGAAGAAATTCCTCCTCATCTCTGTTCTAAAGGGCTGTGACTTCACTGTGAGGCTATGGCCTTAGGTCCATGTCTCTCCTATGAGTGGAAACATTTTCTCCATGTCTACTCTATATAGTCCTCTCAATATCCTGTTAGTTTCAATTAGATTCCTCACTTATCCTTCCAACTCCATTGAGTACAGACCCAGAGTCCTCAACTGCTCCTCATAAGCAAGCCCTTCATCCCCAGGATAATTCTATCAAACTTCCTCTGCACTTCCTCCAAGGCCAATCCATCCTTCATCAGATATGGGGCCCAATACTATGGTCTGACTAGAGCTTTTCACAGCCTCCGCAGTAGATCTCTGCTCTGGTATTCTAGATATCTTGAAATGAATGCCTTCCTAACTGCCAAATGAACCTGCAAATTAACCTTAAGAGAATCCTGAACCAGAACTCCCAAGCCTCTTCAGATTTCTGAAGTCTTTCCTTCTTTAGAAAATGGCCTTCTTATCTCACTTCTGGGGGGTAAAATACAACTAAAGAAACCATTCTTCTCAGGAGTCCTGCCATGAGTATCATTGGATTGTGCTAAGTCTAGAAACAATGGGTGAAAACTGGGAGGGTGGGAATATTGATTTTTTTCTCTCAGAATTCTTACATGATAATTTAAAATATATATATATTTCAACATTAGAGATATGAAACTACAAACAAAACAAATAGCTTTCAGCATAGCTTATATGGCTAATACAACTCATTGTGGATACACTTTCATATTTGCTTGGCCCTCTCTTCCTCTCTTTTCATTATGCCGTTGCAACGCTGCAACAAGTCAATGATTTACAATTAAACATTTTCTCATTTCCTATTATGTTTTTATAGAGACTGTTTTGCGTTTTCAGCTGGGACAGACATTATAATGTGCTTCCCACTTCAAAAATGGGTGGCTTGAATCCAGAATGATCATGATTTCAAAAGCTAACCACAAAAGTGAGTGTTAGCCCCCCTTTCCAATGTTACTGTTGAAATCAAGCATCTATCAGGCTGCCTAAAGAAACTGATTAGCTGCAACCTGCTGTACCAGTAGACATTTCAACTAACACAGAATGCTGTGGTTGATGCCAACTGTGCATAGATGTTCATGGTATACACTGAAAAATGCATGGACTAGCAATTGTAAAATTAGCTAAAGTATTAATTTTTGGTCTTTCTGAATAATTTGAAGGGAGCCATGGCAGCAACACAGTGCCATGGTTACAAAGACATGAACGAAGTAGAAAATATGTCAAAAGGTTATAATAATTTGACTTGGAGTTCGGGTTTTGAAAATGTTTGGATTCAGAATATTGTAAGACTGATTGAGAAGGAACACTCAAGTATTTTACAATTAGGAGATCTTGTGAAAGAATGAATTAGTGTATGGTAAGAAGGTTGTTTAAAATATTACATTCAGACAGCACTTTAACGATATTAGTTAATGAATATGGTGTCATGAAATAATTGCAGATTTTTGTGTAGGCCACGGTTGAACCAGTAAAAATTCAAATGCAACAACTCTTGCATTCATAGATAATTACTTAAAAATAGTAGCAACTTTTATGATACCACATCTCTTTCCTGGCTGGCTGAACACAGAAAGACAATTTGGAAGAATGAAGGAAAAATCTAAACAATGGAAAAAGTTTGCAAAAAAGTCACAAAAAATAGTTATATATCTTAGAAATTACAAATTCTCTTTATATAATGATTTGAACACAGTAACTTTCAGGGCATGCATTTCTTAGTGTTTTATTTTAGGATTGAGCCTTCTGATTGACTTATTTACTTTAGAGCAACTGGAATTGAATTGGTAACTTCAATAAACTTTATAACAATTCCTTAATGAGCATCCTTTCAAGCTTACCCTATTAAAAAGCGTTTCATTCTTAAGAGTCTGACTAATCCCAAGGGATCATGCAAATCCTCATTCTAAGTGGCCTGGGAAATACAAATTCTTTTCAAAAATCATATCAGCCATTGTAAATTATTCATTTTGAATATTTTCAGACATCTGTCATATGCAGGTGCTAGAGGGATTTGTTCAGAGAATGCCTGGAATACTTCTATAAGTAAAGAGTGATTATTAACTGCTGGTGTGAGCCCTTTGTGCCACTACCAGCTATTAGTTGTTGGCTCAAGTCCAGGAACGTCCACTTTGCAGTGGATTCTGCCACCAAGGGAAAGGTCATGAAGGGCTACTCTTTATTCCTGTTAGTACGTTCCAACATAATTAGCAGAAGTTGTTCTCCAGATGGTTTCCTTCCTGTCAGCAAGTACCTATGGTTTAATGATCTGTCTTGGATTCCTCATTTCATTGGGTGAGGTTTAGAACAAAATTATACACTTTGATCCACCCTAATGCTTTCCTAAGAATTCATGAGATTGTGAGAATTAATAGCTGGTATAGGAAGAGAAAGCGACTGCACAGCTCTCATTGCAACAAGTTCTTTTGACATACAATAGTTCTTTATAAAAATAGTGTGCGCACAGTGTCTATTCATTAATCCTGGCTACAAATTCTCATCAAACCAATTTGAGAGTTTTAACATAATGAAGTTTTGGAAATGATGTCTGTGCTTTACAAGGGATCTCAAACTCACTCTTTTCCTTGTGCTCACTACACCTCTTGGGTAAACTGGTAACCCTTCAAAGTCAAAATGTATTCAGCAAGCATCAAATGCGATCACATTTTGCATTTTTAAAATCTGCATTGAATATAAAGTTTTTATAGTCTGCTAATTATTTTGAAAAAACTATAAATGCCTTGATATAATTTGAAATTTTTTTGTCATGACCAGGAGTTTTGCCAAGTTGTTATGTTTCCAGCTGGGTTACCCCACTTTGGTCAAGCTGCTTCTTTATGTCCCTGTTTCCTTGGTTGGTTACAATAAGGTTCATTTTTGGAAAGATCCCCTCTCTTGTCAATACCTTTCACCCGCATGAAATGAATTTATGTTTCAAAAGGGAACCAGTTTAACCAACTGAATTAATGAGAGAGAGAGAGTTACTAAACACAAGAAGAAATATTAAAATGAAATATATTCACACAGCTTAGAATTAAGAATTAAGTCCAAAAGCAGATGAAATTTAAAAGATATGCAGAACAGTCTCTATGGGCTATTCATGAAGAGTAGGTAGTGAAATGTTGAAAGTTGAACTTTGCAATTCTTGTCATTTGAAATAATTTTATTCTCTTTTCTTTTGATGGTAGCTGGTGGGTAGCACCCAGAGTGAGAGTCCTTTACCTACAATGCAAGGTTGACTAGTGACTGTGACCTACACAGCATACTAGCACTCAAAGCCAGGTTGGTGTGCACAAATATCTCAGTCCACTGGCACACATGAGCAGCTGAGCTGATTAACACATACTCATTCACTAGCACACTTAGCTAAAGGCTCCTAACCACTTTTCTTATGCATTCTTGAAAGGGGAAGACAAAACATTTTTCATTTCCATTCTACTGACTTGTTTCCTATCATGTTTGCAATCTGAGATAATATTTAACTCTGTCACTTTGAAGCTTCCTTGGCAGCTCATCATGTGTAATACTCTAGACTGCCATTGAATTTCTATCCACGATCATCTTTTGGCTGAATATCCTTTTTAGTTGAAAAGAAAAAATCCAATATGCTTGAAAGAACTTTGGGATTTCTCTGACATCATGAGATGTTACTTTAAATACATTCAAATGAGATGGAAATTTGTGGAAGATGGCCAGCCAGTAACTCAACACCAGTAGGATACAATTGAAAGACAGAACAGAGAAGTTAGAAGAAAACTTTTTCACATAAAAGTTAATAAGGTATGGATACATCATTTCTAACTATTTAAACCAAGATTATAACATGACTTGAAAGGAAAATGAAACTTGAAAGGAAAATGAATAAACATTTTGAAATGAAAGAAAGGGTAGTGAAATAAGATTAATTTGGGTGGCTCTAGTTGAAAATCTAGCATCTGCAACAGCTCAATTCTCCAAATGCCTTCCTTTTATGCTGTAAAATCTGTTTCCAAGGAGCTTCTATTTCCTTCTTTAACACAGATATCTTCAGTTTCAAAATGCATCCTTTTGACTTTGAGTATAATAATTTCATGATGGGCACTTAATTCCTGAAAAGTTGAGCTCAGAAGCCCAAGGCCTTAAACCTGCTTGAGGTTCTCAGTATGTGCTTGTGCAGGTGATGAGCACAAAAAGAGGCAGGAACCTGTGCACAAGCTGTGCACTTTGCTCATTAGACCCTTTACATCTATGTTCATTAACCAGCTGTCCTGTAACATAGCTGGAATGTTTAAGCAGCACTGCAGCTGCACATTGCCAGTTTGGAATAGGTCCTGAAGGAAAGGCCAGCATTAAAATGAAAAGTTTAAACTGGAACCTTTGCTGTTTGTCCCCATTGCCTCCTAGTACAAAAGTGCACAATGCACGCATGCCTATTATTATCCCTCAACACAGTCACCGGTGTCACATCATACACCTGAAATCTTCTAGTCTACAATCGAAAGCCAGGAGTCCTTTACTCAGTTGTTGCTGCTCAGTAACTATTCTCCTGGCATATTGTGATACATCCAGAATGTGCCAGTGGATGACCTTGTATGATTTGTTGCTTTGCTGTTTAATACTGAGCTCCAATACAAACAAAATCATTACCTGTAAATTTCTATGTTTTTTTAAGAATGCTTGACCACAAACCAAAAACAGTGATCAGAATGTACTCTCATTTAATTTTGTTAGGTGTCGCACACTCTTTTGATTATTATACTCCCAAGAAGTGTGCTTTTGAAACTTGCTTTCCAGTTTCTTCCATCTTCCATCTGAAGGGTCCACATCTGAAGGAAAACATGCCATTTAGTCCATTGAGCATGCATTTGTTGTGTCGTTAGGCCTTTGTCTGTATTGCCCCAACTTTATTGCTGTCCTTTCTTCATATGCGTAATATTCTTACATCCATGGGCCCATCTCCCTTTTTATAGCCAGGAATGATTGTGCATCCATGAACTTGTAGTATTTTACAATTGTATACTTTGTGTGAAACTGTTTGAATTTTTGATTCCATTTAAAATATTATAGCCTAGTAATTGGTCTGCAACGCACCCGTATTACAGTACTGACAGCCTGTGGTTCAGGAACCTATTTAAAGACATCCAACCTGATCGTAGATTGAACAATTTTTCAGGTATCCAGGGTGCCACATAGTAGTTATGGGTCCTTGCATATATTAATTCTAGGGTTAATGCCAGATTTCAGACCCCTCTGATTTTGGCAGCCCCAAGACTGACTGACCAAGCACTCTCCTCTATGTTTTATCAACATGAATCCATCCAAGCAAACAATTGCCATCAAAAAGGTTAGCGAAAACTTCTAAAATTTAAATTTAGATGGGGAGCCAGTAAGAGCAGAATTTTTTTCTTTCATCTCTGCAGCCCTCCTGAATACAACCACCAGTTCAATCACGACCACTCCCTTCCCATTTCCTGAGGCTGATCTAGGTAAGATGGCAAGGCTCAAAGTGATTTCTGTAGAAAAACATATTGTCTATCAGACCATCACTAGTTGGTCACTCTGAATGTTAGATCTGGTCCAATTTCAATCAGCCTTAGACCTTGGGCATGTCAAGTCGCTTCCCTGCCTTCACTCCCAGAACCTGGCTCCAAGCAGAAAGGAGATACTCAGTAACATTGGCATCATGTGTGGAGATTGAAAGAGAGCTTGAAACCTATATGATTCTTCTTCAGAACTGAAGAGAGGTGGAGCATTATGGGTTTTATGTTGTTGAAAAGTAAAGGAGGAACAAGTAAAGGAGGAAAAGGGAAGGTTGGGTAAATGTTAGAGGGTGAGGGAGACTTGAAATCAAAGATATCATAGAACTAAAGGCAAAGGGAGTGGTAATGGTTGTAGGAAAGGGAAAAGCATTAGTCCGGAGTAGGTGTTAATGCCAGAATAAAACTCAGCTCTGTAACTGAAATCCAAAATGTGAAAACATGGTGCAGACATGTTGGCGAAAAATAATGTCAAAATGGAGGACAATGTTCAGTGTCTGAAGCTGTTAAATGCAATGTTAAGTTAAGAAGGCTGCAAAATGTCACCATCAACATGGTGCTATTATCAAACACATCTTCCACTGCGCTCTCTGTCTGCATTCTGAAGAGATTGTTTGGTTCTGGTTTACTCCTCTATCAGCCCAGCACTTCATCCTTATCCATAGCAATGTATGTTACAATTACCCAAGGTGTAACACATGTCCTTTTACATGTCCAAGGCCCCAAACACTCCATCTGGGTGAAGCAGAGAATTGCTTGTACATCCTTCAATCTAATTTACCATATTCATTGCTCACCATCTCTATGCTGGGACGTCCAAACACAGACTGAGTGACTACTTTGTCAAGCACCTCAGACCCTCCAGTCACTTGCTGTTTCAGTGCACAATTTTGCTTTCTGTATGAAGTCTGATGCAGTATTCCAGCACAGGTCAAGGAATAAGGTCTCATTTTCCAATCTGGCACGTTAAATACCTTAATTGGTTCATTTTTAAGCTCTTTCACCTCCAAGCAAATATAACTCCATTGTATCCAATCTCTCACCAGAATTCTTCGCAAGAAAACTAATTTTTCCTCACTACCAGATCTATATTACATACTTAACTCATCAGTATCCCAAATGCACAGAGATAATTTTCATGATTATTAAACAGTTGATTCTTGTATAATTCTTGTGCAGAAATGTTTGGCATTCTCAGTCACCCATGTGACCACTACAAAAAGTGTTAATGGACTATCTATTTCCTTTTGCACTATGGATGTTTGCACCTCGAATAGCAAAATGAAAGTACTATATATAGATTTCTTACTGCCATAGCAGTTAGGTATTAAGTATGTTCAGATCTCGCTGCTGTGCAATAGTTAGTTCATTTGCACATTTTCTCATTTGTACATAGCCTGCAATCTGGCTCTGCCCTGGTTTTATGACAGGAACTTGACACATAGCTGCAAATCTTACCCAATGAAACCCAATCTTCTTTGTAAATGTTTTTTATTGACTGTTGAGTTTACTAGCTTACCTTATTCTAATAAATTTCTACATACAGGATCTCCTATTTATTTTAATTCCCATTTCCCTTCCCATAGTCATTTACCACCATTTCAATTATTCATGTTTACATTTCAATGTCTAATTGCAATCAAAAAATGTGAATTAGCAATTTGCTATTCAGATGGAAATATGTTGCCTTATGTGAGTTTAATGCTCTCAGTAAAATAGTCTTTAAAATGCTGCCAGCGAATCATGCTTGCTTCAGTCTCCGATGCCTTATGACCTGGTAGTCTCCTTCTCTCAATTCTGTGCCATTGCTGATTAAACGGGGCACTAGGAGGTGCCCAAGAGCTATGTGGGTTCTTTTTTCCCCTCACTCTGGAGAAGTATCTCATACCTGTTTAAATGAGCTGTCTCCCTATGTTGCTGAACAGAGATGGGCATGTTCTTGCACCTTACTGCTCCTTATATAGACCACAGCATAATCACAAGCTGCTTTTAAAACAGCTCCATCTCTTGTTTCTCACGTTAACCGGATGCACCCAACCCTTTAAAGGCTAAATGTTTACTTTGCAATACCTGAAGACAGAGCTCTATATCTTTCTCAGAACTCGTTTGGACTTTCACCACACAATGAAATGTTTGCCTTTCCCCAAAAGAGGAATAAATGCCTTTGTAAGTGATAAATGTTTAGAAAGCAAAATTGGGATTTCAATATTTCAAAACATAATTATCACTAATAGTGTATTTAGACTAAATGTCATCAATTGTGGTTGCCTCAGCAGTTTTCACATAATTATTTTACTAATGCTGACATTACATGGAGGGGTGAGGGGAGAGGTAGGGGTGATAGCAATATTGCAATCAAGCCCAGAATCTTAACCACAATAGTATCACACTCAATATTCAGAGACAGGCACACCCATAAACTGAGATCTACACATGTCCTGACTTAACAGATTCAGAAATAACATAGAATATTAATAGTAGTCCAAGCAACTTGAGCCTATTATACTCTCTTGTTTTAGTGTGGTTCAGATAGCTGGCTGCACAGACCTCATTGTGTTCTGTCTGTGAATTGTAACAGAATAGGATTCAGTGGCTTGAGAATTATAGAGTCACAGAGATGTACAGCATGGAAACAGACCCTTCGGTCCAACCCGTCCATGCCGATCAGATATCCCAACCCAATCTAATCCCACCTGCCAGCACCCGGCCCATATCCCTCCAAACCCTTCCTATTCATTAAGTGTTGTAATTGTACCAGCTTCCAACAATCCCTCTGGTAACTCATTCCCTACACATACCACCCACTGCGTGAAAATGTTGACCCTTTGGTCCCTTTTAAATGTTTTGCCTCTCACCCTAAACCTATGCTCACATGGTGATGAAGGGCTTTTGCCCAAACGTTGATTTTCCTGCTTCTCGGATGCTGACCAGCTGTGCTTTTCCAGCACCACACTACAAACAACATAGAACCTTGGACTATACAGCACAAAACAGGCCCTTCGGCCCTCGATGTTGCGCCTACCAGTGAACTAATCTAAGCCTATCCCCCTACACTATCCCATCATCATCAATGCGTTTAAATCTCCCTAATGTGGCTGAGTTAATGATATTGGCAGGTAGGGCATTGTACGCCCTTACCGCTCTCTGGGTAAAGAACCTGCCTCTGATATTTGTCTTAAATCTATCACCCCTCAATTTGTAGTTATGCCCTCGTACAAGCTGACGCCATCATCCTAGGGAAAAGACTTTCACTGTCTACCCTATCTAATCCTCTGACCATCTTGTATGTCTCTATCAAATCCTCTCCTAGCCTTCTTCTTTCCAATGGGAATAGATCCAGTCTTTCAGCCTTTCCTCATTAGACCTTCGCTCCAGACCAGGCAACATCCTGGTAAATCTCCTCTGCACCTTTTCCAATGCTTCCACATCCTTCCTGTAATGGGCGACCAGAACTGTACACAATATTCCAAGTGCGGCCGCACTAACATTTTGTATAGTTGCAGCATGACATTACGGCTCTGGAACTCAATCCTTCTCCCAAAAAAACCTAACTTACTGTTTGCCTTCTTAACAGCACTATCAACCTGGTGGTAACTTTCAAGGATCTATGTACATGGACTCCAAGATCCCTCTGCACATCCACATTATCAAGAATCTTTCCATTTACCCAGTATTCTGCAGTTTATCCAAGTCCCCCTGCAACCTGCAACATTCTTCCACACTGTCCACTTCTCCACCAACTTTAGTGTCTTCTGCAAACTTACCAACCCATCCACCTATGCCTGTATCTAAGTCATTTATAAAAATGACAAACAGCAGTGGTCCCAAAACAGATCCTTGTGGCACACCACTAGTAACCGGACTCCAGGCTGAATATTTTCCATCAACCACCACTCGCTGCCTTCTCACAGAAAGCCAGTTTCTAATCCAAACTGCTAAATCACCCTCAATCCCATGCCTCTGCATTTTCTCCAACAGCCTACCATGTGGAACCTTATCAAAGGCCTTACTGAAGTCCATGTATACCATGTCAACTGCCCAACCCTCATCTACATGCTTGGTCACCTTCTCAAAAAAACTCAATGAGGTTTGTGAGACATGACCTGCCCTTGACGAAACCATGTTGACTATCTGCAATCAAATTGTTGCTTGCCAGATTATTATAAATTCTATAGCTTATAATCCCTTCCAAAACTTTTCCTGCAACAGAAGTAAGGCTCATTGGTCTGTAATTACCTGGGTCACTGTCGACTCTAAACCTATGCCCTCTATTTCCCCAACCCAGGGAAAACACCTTGTCTATATACCCCATCCATGTCCTTCATGATTTTATAAACCTCTATAAGGCCACCTGTCAGCCTCAGACACTCCAGAGAAAACAGTCTAAACCTATTCAGCCTCTCCCTGTATCTCAAATCCTCTAACTCTGGAAACATCCTTATAAATCTTTTCTGAACCCTTTCAAGTTTCACATCTGTCTGATAGGAAGGAGACCAGAATTGCACACAATATTCCAACAGTGGCCTAACCAGCATCCTATACAGCTGCAATATGACTTCCCAACTCCTGTACTCAATACTCTGACCAATAAAGGAAAGCATACTAAACACCTTCTTCACTATCCTAGCTACCTGTGACTGCTTTCAAGGAGCTATGAACCTGCACTGTAAGGTCTCTTTGTTCAGCAACACTCCACAGGACCTTACCATTAAGTGTATACGTACTGACTTTGATTTCCCAAAATGCAGCATCTCACGTTTATCTGAATTAAACTCCATCTGCCACTCCTCGGCCCATTGGTCCATCTGATCAAGATCCTGTTGTACTCTGAGGTAACCTTCTTGGCTGCCCATTACATCTCCAATTTTGGTGTCATCTGCAAACTTACTAACCATACCTTCTATGTTCACTTCCAAATTATTTACATAAGTGACGAAAAGCAGTGAACTTCTATAGATAAATTTGATCCTATCAGACATCAATCTTTCTGTTATCACTGTTCACTGAAGCACATCACAGCAGAAGTAAACTTATAAGTTTAAACTTCTGAACTGGATGAGGGGGGAGTGAAGTACAAATATTTTATTTCACAATTAATGAAATATTTAACAACATGAAGGACAGTCAATTAGGTTCATTGATGTCATCTCCTATAGGGGGTGCTGCTGTCAGTTCCTTCATCCTTAAGCAGACTGTTTGACCACTAACATGGTGCAAGTACATTAACTTTATTGAGAAGTTCTTTTCCTCCGTCCCAATTTTCTGCCCTTGTCAGTCAGGCCTGATCTTTTTAATGACTTTTTCATTCCAGCACAGTTCGTAGCTTTATCCTCTGTAGCCCAAATTCCAGGCATGTTTAAGCAGAAAATCAGGGAAAAGGTCAAATAATTATTTTTGTTTAATTGGCTGACATTTTTACAAGGTACAGTACTAGATAGCATTGGTTTACTTGTTGCAGACATTGCAAGCACAGCAACTCAACATTGATCCCCTGCACAATTTGTTTTGCGCAGATATTTCGGGGGAGAGGAGTCAGAAATTTTATGTCCTATATTAAATCTAAAAATGATTTGATGAGATTTTATTTTCCTGCTTTGTTTTGCTCTGAGAAACATGCATTTTCCCTTAATCTCTCTGTTGGATGTTCCCCCACATAAAATACAAGTTGTGATTTATTTCATGGCATTACATACATCTGAGTGTCATGAAGTTCACTTTAAATGGTGCTTGGAAGCCACCCTCTTATGTTTACAGCAGTTTTCTTTGCGATTAACAATAGAAATTAGCAAAAGAAATTGCTGTTAGCAGACCATGACATAAATTGCTTGGGAGGCTCTCATCCTCCTGTAAAAACTCACATGCGATTTATTTTAAGATAATGATTTAAGTGTGTGTGTGCGTGCGTGCGCGTGTATGTATGTGTGTGTGTGTATGTGTATGTGTGTATCTGTGTGTGTGTATGTGTATATGTGTATTGGTGTGTATGTGTATGTGTATGTGTGTATCTCTGTCTGTGTGTGTGCGTGCGTATAAAAAAAACTCCGTGATGGTTTACTCTGGAAATGTTTTTTCTTAATGTAAGTTTGTAGCTCTTTCCCAATTGGAAGTAGTGCTTTATCCTCCACTGTCCACTTCAATTAACATAATGACAACTTATGCAATCCTGTCACCACATTGCAGAAGTATGGAAGGTAAGATTGAGCACAGTTTAGCTATTCTGAAATGAAGTTTATTTGTTTTGTATTATATTTCCATTTTCTGTAGTAATTGGTAGCTGGTAATAGCTCATGCATTCTGAGGTTTGAAACAGGTTTTCTGCATTTCCTATGATTTTGCCAAATCTTAACCACATTTAAATTTCTTTTGAATACAATGTGCCTCTTGCCAACAATGCAGTTGGGTTTGGCAAGCTTTGTTTCTTGAAAAATGAAGAAATTATAAAGATTAGTTTTCATCAAAAACATTTTAGTCTAAAGCCTGTTTTTTCTCAATGAACCATTGTGTCCTTCTGTCATTTTTCATTTCAGTTGTACTTTAATTCATTACAGACTGGGTAACCATGCTAACATCTCCTGTGTTTGACTGTGGCTCAGATCTTTCTCTTTATTGTGATGGTTTATACTCTAAATCAATCCAATACCACTTGTTCTCATACCCAAGCTATGTCAATAGTCAAAAGCTGAGTCAGTTGTACAGGAAGTTGTACTGAAGGAAAAATCCAGTGTAATTTTTTTAACTGACCTCTCAAGAAAGTGCTGCCATAATTTGAACCAGCCATGATGTCAAGGAGCGAAAAGGACTACACTGGCTCCTATGTCTTTAACCTTTATTAGTTAATCAAATGAAGATAGCAACATCAAATGGTTTCAGAAATGGAATTGATTTGTTTTAATTTTGAAGTTGGCTGTTTTTCTTTAATTAATCAGAATTCAAAGTGAAATGCCAAGATCCAAGGTTTGAGTCATACAACAAGGACACAGACCCTTTGGTCCAATCCGCCCACACCAACCAGACAGGTCAATCTGACTGTGTCCCATTTGCCAGCAAATCCCTCCAAACCCATCCAGATGCCTTATAAATGTTGTAATGGTACCAGCCTCCACCACTTCCTCTGGCAGCTCATTCCATACATGCACCACCCTCTGCTTGAAACATTTACCTCTCAAGTCCCTTCTAAATCTTTCCCCTCTCACCTTAAACCTACGTAATGTACATATAAGTGATCTGGAGAAAAATGTAGGTGGTCTGATTTGCAAATTTGAGGATGACATCAAAAGTGGTGGAGTTGCAAATAGTGAGGGGGTTTGTCAAAGCATCCAATGGGGATAAAGACAGATTGCAGATTTCGGCAGAGAAATGGCAGATAGAGTTTAACTGGACAAATGTGAGCCAATGCATTTTGGAAGATTAAATTATACAATAAAAGATTGGGACCTTAAGGACATTTAAATACAGAGGGATCTGGGCACACAGATGCACAGCACTGTGAACGGGGCAACACAGCTGGCCAAGAAGGCAAACAGCACGATTGCCTCCACTGGCCAGGGCACTGAATATAAAAGTTATTGTTATAGCTGTCAAAAACATTAGTTCGGCCACATTTGGAATATTAAATGCATAAGGATGAGGATGCTTTGAAGAGGGTGTAGAGAATGTTAACCAGGACATTACCTGTCTGGAGGGTTTAGATATGAGAAGGGGTTGGATAATATAACAAGATGGCAGCGGACTAAGACGCTCCAGCCAGAGCTCCTCTGCTCTACCCATTCTGCTGTTTTCGTTCCTTCTTTTTCTCCTTTTCTCTTTTCTCCTTTCGGTGTTAGAGGAATGGAGGAGCTAGTGAGCACAGGAGGTGAAACATGGAGCCGTGACAAGCCTGGGGGAGGGTAAGCAATCCCGGATCAGTGGTTGGCAGGAGTAGCAGCTCGCACAAGGAAGCAGTCCCGGAGTAGCAGCTCGCACAGGGAAGCAGTCCCGGAGTAGCAGCCGATACGGGGAAGCTGTCCTGGAGTAGCGGCCGACATAGGGAAGCAGTCCTGGAGTAGCAGCCGATACGGGGAAGCAGTCCCGGAGTAGCAGCCGATATGGGGAAGCAGTCCCGGAGTTGCAGCTGGGACGAGGAAGCAGTCCCAGAGTAGCGGCTGATACCATGAAGCAGACCTGGAATAGCAGCCGGCACGGGGAAGCAGTCCCGGAGTAGCAGCCGACACGGGGAAGCAGTCCTGGAATAGCAGCCGATACGGGGTAGCAGTCCCGGAGTAGCAGCCGGCATGGAGAAGCAGTCCCGGAGTAGCAGCCGGTGTGGGGAAGCAGTCTTGGAGTAGCAGATGGGACAGGGAAGCAGACCCGGAGTAGCAGCCGGGACAGGGAAGCAGACCTGGAGGAGCAGACAGCACGGGGAAGCAGTCCCGGAGTAGCGGCCAATATGGGGAAGCAGTCCCGGAGTGGCAGACGGCACGGGGAAGCAGTCCCGGAGTACTGGCCGGAGTGGGGAAGCAGTCCTGGAATAGCAACCGATACAGGGAAGCAGTCCCGGAGTAGCGACCGGTGTGGGGAAGCCGTCCCGGAGTAGCAGTCGATACGGGAAAGCAGTGCCGGAGTAGCAGCCGGGACAGGGAAGTAGTCCCGGAGTAGCGGCCGGTGTGGGGAAGCCGTCCCGGAGTAGCAGCCGATATGGGAAAGCAGTGCCGGAATAGCAGCCGATACAGGGAAGCAGACCCGGAGTAGCAGCCGACATGGGGAAGACGTCCCGGACTAGCAGCCGATACGGAGAAGCAGTCCCGGAGTAGCAGCCGGGACAGGGAAGCAGTCCCGGAGTAGTGGCCGGTGTGGGGCAGCAGTCCCAGAGTAGCAGCCGACACAGGGAAGCAGTCCCAGAGTAGGAGCCGATATGGGGAAGCAATCCTGGATTAGCAGCTGGCACGAGGAAGCAGTCCTGGAAAGGCAGCCGATATGGGGAAGCAGTCCCGGAGTAGCAGCCGGCACGGGGAAACAGTCCTGGAAAGACAGCCGATATGGGGAAGCAGTCCCGGAGTAGCAACCGACACGGGAAGCAAGCCCGGAGTAGCAGCCGACACGGGGAAGCAGCCCCGGAGTAGCAGCCGACATGGGGAAGCAAGCCCGGAGTAGCAGCCGACATGGGGAAGCAGCCCCGGAGTAGCAACCGACACGGGGAAGCAGCCCCGGAGTAGTGGCCGGTGCGGGGAAGCGATCCCCGAGTAATGGCTGGTGTGTGGTATCAATCCCAGAGTAATGGTCGGTGTGGGGAAGCAGTCCCAGAGTAACGGCCGGTGTGGGGAAGCAGACCTGGAGTAGCGGCCTGTGTGAGGAAGCAGTGCCGGAGTAATGGCCGGTGTGGGGAAGCAGACCTGGAGTAGCGGCTGGTGTGGGGAAGCAGTCCCGGAGTAACAGCTGGTGTAGCAAAGCAGTCCCAGAGTAATGACCGGTGTGGGGAAGCAGTCCCGGAGTAACGGCCGGTGTGGGGAAGCAGTCCCGGAGTAGCAGCCAACATCGGGAAGCAGTCCTGGAGTAGCAGCCGGCATGGGGAACCAGTCCCGGAGTAGCAGCTGAAACGGGGAAACAGTCCCGGCGTAGTGGCTGGTGCGGGGAAGCGGTCCCCGAGTAATGGCCGGTGTAGGGAAGCAGTCCCAGAGTAGCAGCCGATAGGGGGAAGCAGCCCCGGAGTAATGGTTGGTGTGGAAAATCAATCCCGGAGTAATGGCTGGCGTGGGGAAGCAATCCCAGAGTAGCGGCCGATACGGTGATGCAGTCCCGGAGTAGCAGCCGGGACAGGGAAACAGTCCCAGAGTAGGAGCCGACGGGGGAAGCAGTCCCGGAGTAGCAGTGGCCCGGGGAAGCAGTCCCGGAGTGGCAGCCAACACGGGGAAGCAGTCCCGGAGTAGGGCCGGTATGGTGAAGCAGTCCTGGAATAGCGGCCTAAACAGGGAAGCAGTCCCGGAGTAGCAGACGACACGAGGAAGCATCCCGGAGTAGTGGTCGAAACGTGGAAACAGTCCCGGAGTAGCAACCGATACGGGGAAGCAGTCCTGGATTAGCAGCCGGCACGTGGAAGCAGTCCTGGAGTAGCGGCCGGTGTAGGGAAGCTGTCCCGGAGTAACGGACAGTGTTGGGAAGCAGACCCGACTAATGGTCAGTGTGGGAAAGCAGTCCCAGAGTAATGGCCGGTGTGGAGTAGCAGACCTGGAGTAGCGGCCGTTGCGGGGAAGCGGTCCTGGAGTAGCGGCCGATAGGGGGAAGCAGCCCCGGAGTAATGACCGGTGTGTGGCATCAATCCCGGAGTAATGGCCGGTTTGGGGAAGCATCCCGGAGTAGCTGCCGGTGTGGGGAAACAATCCTGGAGTAATGACTGTTTTGGGAAACCAGACTCGGAGTAATGGCCAATGTGGGGTAGTGGTCCCGGAGAAGCGGCAGGTGTGGGAAAGCAGACCCGGAATAGCGGCCGGTGCGGGAAAGCAGTCCCGGAGTAATGGTCGGTGTGGAAAATCAATCCTGGAGTAATGGCTGGTGTCAGGAAGCAGTCCTGAAGTAGAGGCTGACGCGGGGAAGCAATCCCAGAGTAACGGCTGGTGCAGAGAATCAGTCCTGGAGTAGCGACCGGCACTGGGAAGCAGACTTGGAGTAGCAGCCGATGAGGGGAAGCAGTCCCGGAGTAGCAGCCGACACAGGGAAGCAGTCCCGAGGTAGCAGATAACACGGGGAAACGCTCCCGGAGTAGCAGCCGACACGGGGAATCAGTCCTGGAGTAATGGCTGGTGTGTGGTATAAATCCCAGAGTAACGGCCGGTGTGGAGAAACAGTCCTGGAGTCACAGCCGGTGTGGGGTAGCAGTCCCGGAGTAATGGCCGGTGTGGGGAAGCAGTCCCAGAGTAATGGCTGGTGTGGGGAAGCAGTCCCGGAGTAACGGCTGGTGTGGGGAAGCAGTCCCGGAGTAATGGTCGGTGTGGAAAACCAAGCCCAGAGTACTGGCTGGGTGGGGAAGCAGTCCCGGAGTAACAACTGACACGGAGAAACAGTCCTGGAATAGCAGCTGACACAGGGAAGCAGACCTGGAGGAGCAGCCGAAACGGGGAAGCAGTCCCGGAGTAACAACTGACACGGAGAAACAGTCCTGGAATAGCAGCTGACACAGGGAAGCAGTCCCGGAGTAGCAGCCAACGCGGCGAAGCAGTCCCGGCGTAGCGGCTGACATGGGGAATCAGTCCTGGAGTAGCCCCAGAGTAATGGCTGGTGTGTGGTATCAATCCCGAAGTAATGGCCGGTGTGGGGAAACAGTCCCGGAGTCACGGCCGGTGTTGGGAAGCAGACCAGGAGTAATGGCCGGTCTGGGAAAGCAGTCCCGGTGTAGTAGCCGACAGGGGGAAGCAGTCCTGAAATAGTGGCTGGTATGGGGATGCAGACCTGGAGGAGCAGCCAGCACGGGGAAGTAGTCCCAGAGTAGCGGCCGATATGGGGAAACAGTCCCGGAGTAATGGCTGGTGTGTGGTATCAATCCCGGAGTAATGGCCGGTGTGTGGTATCAATCCCGGAGTAATGGCCGGTGTGGGGAAACAGTCCCGGAATAATAGCCAGTGTGGGGTATCATACCCGGAGTAGCGGCCGGTGTGGGGAAGCAGACCCGGAGTCATGTCCGGTGTGGGGAAGCAGTCCCAGAGTAATGGCTGGTGTGGCGAAGAAGCCCCGGAGTAATGGCCGGTGCGTGGTATCAATCCCGGAGTAATGGCCGGTGCGTGGTATCAATCCCGGAGTAATGGCCGGTGCGTGGTATCAATCCCGAAGTAATGGCCGGTGTGGGGAAGCAGGCCCAGAGTAATGGCCGGTGTGGGGAAACTGTCCTGGAGTAGCAGCCGATTCGGGGAAGCAGCCCTGGAGTAATGGCTGGTGTGGGGAAGCAGTCCTGGAGTAGCGGCCGATGTAGGGAAGCTGTCCCGGAGTATCAGCCGATAGGGGGAAGCAGCCCCGGAATAATGGCCGGTGTGGGATATCTATCCCAGAGTTAATGGCTGTTGTGGGGAACCAGACTCAGAGTAATGGCCAATGTGGGGTAGCAGTCCCGGAGTAGCGGCTGGTGTGGGGAAACAGACCCGGAGTAGCAGCCGACATGAGGAAGCGGTCCTGGAGTAGCGGCCATTGCGGGGAAGCGGTCCTGGAGTAGCGGCCGATAGGGGGAAGCAGTCCCGGTGTAATGGCCGGTGTGTGGCATCAATCCTGGAGTAATGGCCGGTGTGGTGAAGCAGTCCCGGAGTAATGGTCGGTGTGGAAAATCAATCCTGGAGTAATGGCTGGTGTCAGGAAGCAGTCCCGAAGTAGAGGCTGACATGGGGAAGCAATCCCAGAGTAGCGGCTGGTGCGGGGAATCAGTCCTGGAGTAGCGGCCGGCACTGGGAAGCAGACTTGGAGTAGCAGCTGATTAGGGGAAGCAGCCGGTGTGGGGTAGCAGTCCCGGAGTAGCGGCCGGTGTGCGGAAGCAGACCTGGAGTAATGGCTGGTGTGGGGAAGAAGTCCCAGAGTAATGGCCGGTGTGGAGTAGCAGACCTGGAGTAGCGGCTGGTGTGGAGAAGCAGACCCAGAGTAGTGGCCGTGTGGGGAAGCAGTCCCGGAGTAATGGTCGGTGTGGAAAACCAATCCCGGAGTACTGGCTGGCATGGGGAAGCATTCCCGGCGTAGCAGCCGACATGGGGAATCAGTCCTGGAGTAGCCCCAGAGTAATGGCTGGTGTGTGGTATCAATCCCGAAGTAATGGCCGGTGTGGGGAAACAGTCCCGGAGTCACGGCCGGTGTTGGGAAGCAGACCAGGAGTAATGGCCGGTCTGGGAAAGCAGTCCCAGAGTAATTGCCGGTGTTCGGAAGCCGACCCGGAGTAATGACCGGTGTGGGAAAGCAGTCCCAGAGTAATGGCCGGTGTGGTTTAGCAGACCTGGAGTAGCGGCTGGTGTGGGGAAGCAGACCCAGAGTAGCAGCTGACACAGGGAAGCAGTCCCGGAGTAGCAGCCGACACAGGGAAGCAGTTCTGGAGTAGGAGCCGGTGTGGGGAAGCAGTCCCGGAGTAGCAGCCGACATGGGGAAGCATCCCCGGAGTAATGGCTGGTGTGGGGCAGCAGTCCCGGAGTAGCGGCCGGTGTAGGGAAGCTGTCCCGGAGTAGCAGCCGATTCGGGGAAGCAGCCCCGGAATAATGGCCGGTGTGGGGAAGCAATCCCGAGTAGCAGCCAACATGGGGACGCAGTCCTGCAGTAGCAGCCGACACCGGGAATCAGTCCTGGAATATTAGCCGGCATGGGGAAGCAGTCCTGGAGTAGCAGCCGGCATGGGGAAGCAGTCTCGGAGTAGCAGCCGATAGGGGGAAGCAGCCCCGGAATAATGGCCGGTGTGGGATATCTATCCCAGAGTTAATGGCTGTTGTGGGGAACCAGACTCAGAGTAATGGCCAATGTGGGGTAACAGTCCCGGAGTAGCAGCTGGTGTGGGGAAACAGGCCCGGAGTAGCAGCCGACATGAGGAAGCGGTCCTGGATTAGCGGCCGTTGCGGGGAAGCGGTCCTGGAGTAGCGGCCGATAGGGGGAAGCAGTCCCGGAGTAATGGCCGGTGTGGGGAAGCAGTCCCGGTGTAATGGCCGGTGTGGGGAAGCATCCCGGAGTAGCGGCCGAGTGGGGAAACAGTCCTTGGAGTAATGGCTGTTTTGGGGAACCAGACTCGGAGTAATGGCCAATGTGGGGTAGCAGTCCCGGAGAAGCGGCAGGTGTGGGAAAGCAGTCCCGGAGTAATGGTCGGTGTGGAAAATCAATCCTGGAATAATGGCTGGTGTCAGGAAGCAGTCCTGAAGTAGAGGCTGACGCGGGGAAGCAATCCCAGAGTAGCGGCTGGTGCGGGGAATCAGTCCTGGAGTAGCGGCCGGCACAGGGAAGCAGGCTTGGAGTAGCAGCCGACACAGGGAAGCAGTCCCGGGGTAGCAGATAACACGGGGAAATGCTCCCGGAGTAGCAGCCGACACGGGGAATCAGTCCTGGAGTAGTAGCCAGCAAGGGGAAGCAGACTTGGAGTAGCAGCCGGTGTGGGGAAACAGTCCCGGAGTCACGGCCGGTGTGGGGAAGCAGACCAGGAGTAATGGCTGGTCTGGGAAAGCAGTCCCAGTGTAATTGCCGGTGTGCGGAAGCAGACCCGGAGTAATGGCCGGTGTGGGAAAGCAGTCCCAGAGTAATGGCCGGTGTGGAGTTGCAGACCTGGAGTAGCGGCTGGTGTGGGGAAGCAGACCCAGAGTAGCAGCTGACACGGGCAAGCAGTCCCGGAGTAGCAGCCGACACAGGGAAGCAGTCCTGGAGTAATGGCCGGTGTGTGGTATCAATCCCGGAGTAATGGTCGGTGTGGGGAAGCATCCCGGAGTAGCGACCGGTGTGGAGAAACAGTCCCGGAGTAATGGCCAGTGTGGGGTATCAATCCCGGAGTAACGGCCGGTGTGGGGAAGCAGACCCGGAGTCATGTCCGGTGTGGGGAAGCAGTCCCAGAGTAATGGCCGGTGTGGGGAAGCAGTCCCAGAGTAATGGCTGGTGTGGGGAAGCAGACCCAGAGTAACGGCCGGTGTGGGGAAGCAGTCCCAGAGTAATGGCTGGTGTGGGGAGCCTGCCCTGTGCAGGGTAGGTGCTGTGAGTGAGTCCCAGAGTAGTGGCTATTATGAGGAGGGAGGTCAGAAAGGGCAAGCAGTCCTGGAGGAAACATACCCAGGAGCAGCTGGGACTTGGTGCAGAGAGGACTTTGTGGCTTGGGGCAGAGGAGGGATGGTTGTTAGACTGTGGTCTGGCACAGACAGTGCTGAGCTCCCACCGTGTCATGTTTATGTGTAATTTGTTTATCTGACAGTAATGTCAATCCTTTAACTATGCCTCATTTCCGATTTTTCTTTAAACACTGTAAAGTATTACAACTAATTTTATTTTTTATTCCTCTTTTTGAGTCTAAGATTTGTTCCTATGCACTTGTATGTAAGATTGCGCCATAAAAGGCAGCATTGCAAAACTTTTCACTGTACCCCTGTACTTCTGTACTTGAGTACACATGACAATAAAAGATATTCTAATTCTAGTTCTCAAGTTGGACTGTTTTCACTGGGAAAATGGAGGCTGAGTGGGCAAAATTATGACAGGCCTAGATAGGATGGAAGGTGAGAAGCTTTATCCCAGGACAGAAAGGTCAACTAAAGAGGGCACAGGTCCAAGTCAAGAGGGGAAAGGTTTAGGGGAACAGTGTGGGGAGAGTGGTGTGCATCTGGAATACACTCCCAGTGGAGGTGGCTTTTTGGAACAGCTTGTCATGGAGCCCACAAGGGAGCAGGCTGTTCTGGACCGAGTGCTATGTAATGAACCAGACTTTATAAAAAATCTTAAAGTAAGGGGACACGTAGGAAGCAGCGATCATAATATGGTAGAGTTTGCAGTTTGAAAGAGAGAAGGCAAAGTCGGATGTAATGGTGTTACAGTTAAATAAAGGTAATTATGAGGGCATGAGAGAGAGGAACTGACGAAAATGGACTGGAAGCAGAGCCTAGCGGGGAAGACAGTAGAGCAAAAATGGCAAGAGTTTATGGGTATAATTGAGGACACTGCACATAGATTCATCCCCCAGAAAAGAAAGATTATCCAGGGAAGGATTAGACAGCCATGGCTGACAAAGGAAGTCAGGAAATGTATTAAAGAAAAAGAGAGATCCTGTAAAGTGGCCAAGAGTAGTGGGAAATCAGAAGATTGGGAAGGCTACAAAAACAAACAGAGGATAACAAAGAGAGAAATAAGGAAGGAAAGGATCAAATATGAAGGTAGGCTTGCCAGTAATATTAGAAATGATAGTAAAAGTTTCTTTCAATGCATAAGAAACAAATGACAGGCAAAAGTAGACATTGGGCCACTTCAAACTGATACTGAAAGCCGAGTGATGGGAGATAAGGAAATAGTTGGAGAACTTAATAAGTACTTTGCATCAGTCTTCACAATGGAAGACATGAGTAATATCCCAACAATTAAAGGGAGTCAGGGGGCTGAGTTGAGTATGGTTGCCATTACAAAAGAGAAAGTGCTAGAAAAGCTAAAAGGTCTTAAAATTGATAAATCTCCTGGCCCTGATGGGCTACATCCTAGAGTTCTGAGGGAGGTGGCTGAGGAAATAGCAGAGGCGTTGGTTGAGATCTTTCAAAAGTCACTGGAGTCAGGGAAAGTCCTGGTTGATTGGAAGATCGCTCTTGTAACCCCCTTGTCAAGAAAGGATCAAGACAAAAGATGGAAAATTATAGGCCAATTAGCCTAACCTCGGTTGTTGGTAAAATTCTAGAATCCATCATTAAAGATGAGGTTTCTAAATTCTTGGAAGAGCAAGTGTCGGATTAGAACAAGTCAACATGGATTTAGTAAGGGGAGGTCATGCCTGACAAACCTGTTGAAATTCTTTGAAGAGGTGACAAGTAGGTTAGACCAGGGAAACCCAGTGGATGTGGTCTATCTAGACTTTCAAAAGGCTTTTGATAAAGTGCCTCACAGGAGGCTGCTGAGCAAGGTGAGGGCCCATGGTGTTTGAGGTGAGCTACTGGTATGGATTGAGGATTGGCTGTCTGACAGAAGGCAGAGAGTTGGGATAAAAGGTTCATTTTCGGAATGGCAGCCCATTTTCGGAATGGTGTCCCGCAGGGTTCAGTGTTGGGGTCGCAGCTGTTCACGTTATATATTAATGATCTGGATGAAGGGAGTGGGGGCATTCTAGCGAAGTTTGCTGATGATATGAAGTTAAGTGAACAGGCAGGTAGTGCTGAGGAAGTGGGGAGGCTGCAGAAGGATCTAGACAGTTTGGGAGAATGGTCCAGGAAATGGCTGATGGAATTCAATGTGAGCAAATGCGAGGTCTTGCACTTTGGAAAAAAAGAATACAAGCATGGACTACTTTGTAAACGGTGAGAAAATTCATAAAGCCAAAGTACAAAGGGATCTGGGAGTGCTAGTCAAGGATTCTGTAAAGGTAAACATGCAGGTTGAGTCCGTGATTAAGAAAGCGAATGCAATGTTGTCATTTATCTCAAGGGGGTTGGAATATAAAAGCACCGTTGTGCTACTGAGACTTTATAAAGCTCTGGTTAGGCCCCATTTGGAGTACTGTGTCCAGTTTTGGTCCCCACACCTCAGGAAGGACATACTGGCACTGGAGCGTGTCCAGCGGAGATTCACACGGATGATCCCTGGAATGGTAAGTCTAACATACGAGGAATGGCTGAGGATCCTGGGATTGTATTCATTGGAGTTTAAAAGATTAAGGGGAGTTCTATTAGAAACTTACAAGATAATACATGGCTTGGAAAGGGTGGACGCTACGAAATTGTTTCCGTTAGGCGAGGAGACTAGGACCCGTGGACACAGCCTTAGAATTAGAGAGGGTAAATTCAGAAGAGAAATGCGGAGACATGTCTTCAGCCAGAGAGTGGTGGGCCTGTGGAATTCATTGCTGGAGAGTGCAGTGGAGGCCGGGACGCTAAATGTCTTCAAGGCAGAGATCGATAGATTCTTGATGTCACAAGGAATTCAGGGCTATGGGGAGAATGTGGGTAAGTGGAGTTGAAATGCCCATCAGCCATGATTGAATGGCGGAGTGGATTCGATGGGCTGAATGGCCTTACTTCCACTCCTATATCTTATGGTCTTATAGGTGGTGGAAGCAGGTACATTTTGTTCGGCAATGCTCCCTAAGGCCCACCATGAACTGTATAAATCCAGCCCCTGGTTGGCCTTACCTCCATAATCATGGAGTGATTTGAGAGGCCCACATCAACTGCAGTCTTCCTGCCTGCCTCGATCCCCTGCAATTTGTCTACCGGCATAACAGGTCCACAGCGGAGTCTATACTCTTAGCCCTGCACTCATCCCTAAAACATCTGGACAACAAGGACACCTATGTCAGACTCCTGCTCATCGACTATAGCCCCGCCTTCAACACCATAATTCCTTCCAGACTGATCTCAAAATTCCAAGGTCTAGGTCATGGCTCCACCCTCTGTAATTGGATCCTCAGCTTCCTCACCCACAGACTGTAATCAGTGAAGATAGACAACTGCACATCATCCATGATAACACTCAACACTGGAGCTGTTCCAAGGATGCACTCTCAGCCCCCTACTGTCCTCATGCACCCATGACTGTGTAGACAAATTCCAAATGAATGCCATTTCCAAGTTTGCTGACAACACCACCATGATCGGATGGATATCAAACAATGATGAGTCAGAACACACAAAGGAACGATGGCTTGGTGGCGTTGTGCAATGGGAACAACGTCTCTCTCAAAGAACTGATCATTGATTTCCGAAAGAAAGGAGGAGGACATGTCCCCATTTACATCAACAGAGCTGAGGTTCAGAGGGTGGAGAATGTCAAGTTCCCTGGAGTGACAATAACAGACAACCAATCCTGGATTTCTCACATCAATGCAATGGTCAAAAAGACACAACAACACCTCTTCTTCCTCAGGCAGCTCAGGAAGTTTGCCATGTCCATAAAGATCTTCGTCAATCTTTACAGATGCACTATAGAAAGCATACTGTCCGAGTGCATAAAGACCTGGCATGGCAACTGCTCTGGCCAGGACTGTAAGAAACCACAGAAGGTTGTGTGTACAGGCGGGCCATCAGGGAAGCCAACCTTCCATCCAGCGACACCATTTACACCTGTCGTTGCTGTAGAAAGGCTACCAACATCATCAAAGATCCATCCCGCCCCAGTAATGCACTCCTTCAGGTAGAAGATACTGAAGCTTGAACCACGCACTAGCAGGTTAAAGAACAGCTTCTTCCCTGTCATTATTAGACTAATGAATGGATTCTCTAGCTTCAAATCATATTGATCTTGTTAATTCATCTTGCCTCGCACACATCCTGTGTGGTGTAACCTGTATGCCTCACTCTGTCCAAGTTTGTTTCACCCTATGACCTGTCTGTCACTGCTTATTATGATCTATCTGTACTGCCCACAAACAAAGCTTTTCACTGTACTGTACTTAGGAACACATGACATTAAATTATATCAATCAAGCAATCAAAATGTAGCACCTCACATTCATTCAAACTAAACTCCATTGCCATTCCTCGGTCCATTAGCCCATCTGATTAAGATCCCAGTGTGCTCTGAGATAATCTTCTTTGCTGTCCACTACACCTCCAATTTTGGTGTTATCTGGAAAACTTTCAAACTATACCTCCTATATTCACATCCAAATCATTTATATAAATGACAACAAGTAGTGGACCCAGCACTGTTCGTTGTGGCAACCACTGGTCACAGGCCTCCAGCCCTCCACCACCACTCTTTGTCACCTATCTTAGAGTCAATTTTATATCCAAATGGCTAGCTCGCTCTCCCTATATTCTATGTGATCTAACTTTGCTAACCATTCTACCATGTGCAACCTTGTAGAAGGCCTTACTGAAGCCCATATAGACAATGACCCATCGTTCTGCCTTCATCAGACTTCGTTGTCACTTCTTCAAAAAAACTCAATCATGTTAGTGAGACCCGATTTCCCACACACAAAGCCATGTTGACTTTCCTTGCCTTTCTAAGTACATGTAAATCCTGTCCCTCATAATCCCCTCCAAAGACTTACCCATCACTGATGTCAGGCTCAGTGGTCGACAGTTCCCTGGTTTTTCGTTACCACTTTTCTTAAATAATGGCACCGCGTTAGCCAGCCTCCAGTCTTCCAGCACCTCACCCGTAGCTATCAATGATACAAATATCTCAGCAAGGGGCCCAGCAATCACTTCCCTAGCTTCCCACAAAGTTATCTTATCTAGGATGGTAGTAAAATTGTGACTTCTAAGTTTAGCAATTCTGGTTAATGGAATTCTGGTTAGCCTGGAGTTCTGGGTGTGGGTCACCAGGATCAGCACAGGAACTGTGCAAGGACAGGACCAAGTGCAATTGATAGAGTCCCCATGCCACCATGAGCCCTGTTGCCTAGTTACATTCAGTGTCTTGAATTTGCATGCATTTTATTATGTCAGAATATACCCTCGGTGATATATTGGGTGTGGGCGTTTGCACTCCCTTTTTGATTTTCTTAAAAACTTCCTCCTCTGCTTTTGGTTGCACTTCAGTCCCGCGCTCCTGATCTTCGGGCACCCAGTACGGAAGAGGGAGGGCAGGTCTGCTCCTGGGCCTGGCCAAACTGGCCATAAACAGGTCCAGGCAGTGGGTGGCGGAGGTGGTCGTAAGGGCCGACTGCCTGTCCCTCTTCCACAGTTACGTTAGAGCCTGGGTGTCTCTGGAGAAGGAGCACGCGGTCTCCACCGACACCCTGGAGTTGTTCAGGGAGAGGTGGGCACCGCAGCAAGTGGAGTGCATTATTTCCCCCTCCAACTCTATTTTGATTTAATCTCTGCCCTCCCCTTCACTGTTTGATCACACAGCATTGCCCTTTGATGTGAAGGGCACTGCTTATCATTGACTACTCGGGTGTTTCCTTTCTTCCTGGTGGTGGAAATTGAATAAAGATTTGTGCATCTTGTGTCTTTCTCTGTGTCTCACATCTGCACACACACACACAACATGGGCGCTGGGGGAAAAAAAAAAGCACTACCGCAGTTAGGTGGTAGTGTGGGGTTAAAAAAAAAGTATATATATATATATATATATAATATATATATATATACCCTCGGTGAGGTCCATTCTGAACCAGGACTTCATTCCATTGTTTTTATTCCTTGGGTGCTTACATAGGTGTTCTAGTTTGGCATGGGTGGGAGGTTGGCTGGCTAACAGGAAGCAGGAGGCAGAATCTTGCCCGTTTTCAGTTAAGATGTTTCATCCAGTGCAATTTGTGGTGCCCAGTTGCCATGATACATAGCAGATTTTCTCACACATTCTTCACCACATTAATTATGGAACTGGGCACACTCACACCTCCTTGTGGAATCATAAGGTAGGAAAGGTGAAAGTGCCCGCCATTACAGGGACCTTTGAGCATTCAGGCCTCTAATTAAAAGCTCAGCTATACCTGACATAGACAATCAAGCCAAGGACTGTCTCACATGGTGTGATGCTGAAATATGGCCTAGAGGAAAGGAAGGTTCATTCCTCTCTTCTTGATCTGGGACCTGGAGGTGCTGGTAGATGGGATGGTGCTGGGGAGAAGGCCCATCCTTTTTCTTACACTCTCCCACAGGAGGCCACACCAGCAGACCAAGAGAACTTGGATCCAGATAGCAGCTTTATTTCAAGTGCAGGGTCAACATGAATGATGCCCTGTGCTCTCCAAATGTAAGTGCTACTGTTTTCCCATTGCTATTTCAGAGTCACAGGGCGTCCCACTGACTCTAATGCTGTCATTGCACATATTTCTCACCAAGACTTGTGGATTACAATGCTCGCCGCTGGATGCATATTTTACACTCAATGCGTTTCCACCACTTCATTTTCCTAAATTACTCATTCTTCCTGCTCTCTGCACGTCCTATTCTCTCAGTGGGAGCACTTCACCACTTCTCCTGCTCCTGCATCACCTCTAACTGCTCTTCCATCCACTTCCAACATGCTCAATCCCTCCCTCTGTGTCATTGCAAAAAGACTGGCTCATGACCAGGCCAAAAGATCCAAGACCAACATGGGGTGGGGGCAGAGATCAACCTCCATGATCCAAGTGAAGTGAAGATTCTTGAATTCGATGGAGAACAGGGTTATGATATCAGCCAATGTTATAACTGGACAGGTCAGATCCCAGACTGAAATCTGGCTTGGTATATTATGGTTCTCACTGAAACATAAGTGCAGAACACTCCAGATTTGCTTTTAACAATAAAACAGAATATATTAAGCAAATTAAATGAAGATAAAATGAATTAAACCAATTTACATGTCTCAAAAATTTAAAGGCTTTGAGCTATATGGCAAAACACAAAATCCTTTTGCGGCTTGCATAACAATTTTGCATCTACAGGGTTCATCCTAAACTGTGGTTTCAATTCAGTAGGCTGTTCTGGAGCCTTCATTCAGCTGAGCTTATATTTTCTTAGCTTCGAAAACACTCTTCAGGGTTTTAAACAAACATTTCTGATCTTGAACATATGGATGGATTTTAACTTTCAATATTATGGTAATCTCTTTCCTAACAGCCCTAACCACCTTCCTTTCTTAAGAGCGGTTATTTTATTCATCCAGCTTCAGCCAAAGCTTCTGCAAAAAAAAATCAAATTGAACTGAAAAGCTTTCCTTCCCAGGCCATGGGTGTTTCCCCTAATCAAAAGAAAAATAATCCATTCTTAACTTCTTAAACTGAATCAAATGCACAATTTTTGCTTTTGGTCACTTGTAAAATTCGCCCAATGTAACCAAATTCCTAATATCTTCCCCAAATGATTCTTCTCAGACTGTTTAAAAAAAAAGTTGCTGGTCTTGGACCTTTTTGGTCTGGTTATGGACCAATCCTCTTCCACCATGGCTACGGAAATACCTACAAATTAATCATGAAATGTCTTTAAACACACAGAAAACCCAAATGTCACTAGTTCAAAATTCAGGAATCAAAAATCAGTGAGAAATACAGATACAAAACACACATCTCACACTACACCTCTCCACAAAGAAGAATGAAAATGTATTTTTAAGAGGCATTGCTATTCCTCATCAAAATGATCTTAAGACTACATCTATGGCTCACTAACAGTACTAACATGTTGACACTAAACATACAATGAGTTATACAACAATCATGTTTGATATAAGTCCATCGGCACCAATGTGCTCTCAAGAAAGCATCTGCTATAGTGTTTTAGATTAGACTAGACTTACAGTGTGGAAACAGGCCCTTCGGCCCAACAAGTCCACACCGACCCGCCGAAGCGCAACCCACCCATACCCCTACATTTACCCCTTACCTAACACTACGGGCAATTTAGCTTGGCCAATTCACCTGACCCGCACATCTTTGGACTGTGGGAGGAAACCGGAGCACCCGGAGGAAACCCACGCAGACACGGGGAGAACGTGCAAACTCCACACAGTCAGTCGCCTGAGTCGGGAATTGAACCCGGGTCTACAGGCGCTGTGAGGCAGCAGTGCTAACCACTGTGCCACCGTGCCGCCCCTAGGCGCATGAATGATATTCAAATTATATGATTGGACAATAAAGCTCCAGTGAAATAGTAATTAATTCTTGTATAAGGTTCTCCAAGAAAATCAAATGATCATGGTCCTTACAAAGAACAGTGTCTTCCACCTAGTTGGTGACCTAAATGTAAAAATGATGTCGAGCCGGCAGTCGGCTCAATGTCTTCTTCACCATGGAATACTTTTGCTGACAGTCAGTCAGTTTCCTTCAAACAGAACTGACAGGCTATTCAAACCCCCACCTTCTCACATTGCAGTAAAAACTGTCCCCACACTGAGGTCCTTGACAATCAACAGCTAGTTTGAACATCTTTGAATAACTCTGCACAGCTAAAACCAATGCAGCTGTCAGCCCAGCTTTCATGTTTGCAAAGGCATTCAAACGTTCTGCCCTTTTCAACAATTTCGTTAAAGATGTAATGATAGTGTTGAAGTTTGGAACAAGCTTAATATAAAATGACCCATGCCAACATAACACGAAACGTCATATTTTGTCCTAGGTACAGGAATACCCAAAGTAGCCCGTACTTTCATCTCTGCAGATACAACATGCAGAATTAAAAGAAGTGCAAAGCCAGGGGTATTCATTTGTGAAGCATGCCTTACAGAGGTGAGCTCTAACTTCTGGAGCTTGATGAGGCATTATTCTGTTGTCTTCTCTTGGACAGCGCTCCTGAACTGAAGTTCTGAAGAGAAGTCATATCGTTCTCAAAGCATCAACTCTGTTTCTCTCTCCACAGATGCTAGCAGATCTGCTGAGTTTCCTCAGCTCTTTGTTTTTGTCGCAAGATTCCAATTTTGTTTTTATTTGTGAATGACTGGCAGTCTCTTCCTGTGACATATGTTCCCTCTGGTGTTGCTATCCCTCTAGCCTCTATGCTGACTCAGCCTCACTCTATTTCCATTGAGTCCCTTAAATGATTATTAACATCTCCACTTTACCACCAGAACCCACAATTTTAGAACTTTCCATGCTCTTGTTTCCTTGCTGTCCACTCATGTGGAGTTCAGAGTTCCTGTGGCTTATTTAAATCTATTTCCAGAGCTCTCAATCCCCCCAATTCACTGTGAGGTTTCATCCTACTGTCTTGAGTTTTCTATCACTGTCACCATTTCCCCAGCAAGCCAGCACAATGAAGCCAAAAGCCAAACATGAGTTGCCTGCTTTGCCCAAGAATCCATGGACTGCACTTTGATAAGACACCAGATCATTAAGGACAAAATTGCAGGACTGACTTGGCAGGATGGTCCAGATTGGTCATGGCCCACCCTTCAGACCAATGTCTCCAAGCAACCTGACTGAGCTACCTGCAATCCCTGGTCTGTTTGCATATGGCCCAATCCCGGACTGCCAGGACATAGCTCCCCGAATTCTGTTCGGATTAATAAACCAACTGACCATTGTCAAACCCCTAGGCTAGCATGGGATGGGCCCTTTGACTAACTGTGACACTACCCTTTGATTGACTATAATGCCCCTTGACCTCACTAAGAACTGCTCCACTTTGACTTTCAGACATGGCCATTTGCTTAAACCACATGCAGTGAGTCGGAAAGAAAACAAAAAGTGCTGAAGAAGTTCAACAGTGTCAGTGGAGAAAGAAACAAAATTGAATGTTTCAAGACCCATATCAGTCCCAAAAAGAGTCACATTAGACTCAAGATGTTAATGACATTCTTCTTTCCATAGATACTGCCAGGCATGCTGAGTTTCTTCAGCACTTTCTAGATTATAATAGGGGATATTTTCCTAATCGATCTGCTCAGAAATTACATTACAACCCTCTAGAGCAGTTTAGTCTCGAATGTAGGCCTCTTGACTTGGAGGTAGGGACACTACCACTCCATCATTCTGCCATGAGAACGCTCCTAACAGTAGATATTTGTAACCAACCTGTTCAGAGATGTTATTACACACCTCTGGACTAGGTGGGACTTGAACATGGGCCTCCTGGCTCAGACATGGGGAAAATACCACTGCACCACAAGAACCCTGGCCTCCTAACAATGGTCTTTTGTTCAATACCTTTAATCAATAGGTTCAGACATATTACGAAACACCTATGGAACAGATAGTACTTGGGCTCATTTCCCCCGACTCCCAACAGTGTTCTTTTCTTGATGATTTGATGCAGTTGGCGAGTATTACTTAGAGATTCACTTGAACGCTTAATAATTGGACAAACAAGATTGATAGTTCTTAGGTTCGGAGGTTTATATTTGCAATGCATAACTCTGAAAATAAAAAAAATGTAAAGATTGCCTCCAGTTTTAGCCTTCATCAATATTTTTTGGAGTACTACAATCTTCCTTGACATTTGTGAATTTAAATTGGAAACTAATATCAGCAGGAAGTGATGAAGTAATAGGATAATTGATACAGAATTTACTAAGTATTCAAACCATTGTATATAACCTTGACCTTGTCAGAGCCCGGGTGTCCCTGGAGAAGGAGCATGCAGTGTCCATCAACACCTCGAGATTTTCAGGGAGAGGTGGGCAGGGAGTGGAGTGTATTATATCCCCCCCCCCCCCCCCCCACCAACTCTATTTGATTTGATCCCTGCCCTCCCCCTCACTATTTGATGACGCAGCATTGCCCTTTGATGTGAAGGGCATTGCTTGCCACTGGCCACTTGGGTGTTTCCTTTCTTCCTGGTGGTGGAAAATGAATAAAGATTTGTAAACCTGTTGTCTTTCACTGTGTCTCACACCTGCAAAAAAAATACAACCTTGACCATGTGAATCGCTATTTGCAATCCATTTTCCTTTCACAGTTATGTTATGCAATAACATCTCAAACAGATTTTTGAGTAAAAGCCTAATGACTAAATGGATAGCATGGACTAAAATAATCACTAAAGGCCTTGGGCAGGATTTTCCCACTTCATCTTGAGGGTGAATCATGACAGCAGGGCTTTCGTGATTGTTGTGGAGAACAATTCTGAGATCTGTGTCTCCACTATCAACCCTAACTTGAATCATTCTTGGAATGGTTTTCACATCAGGCTGTCAATTATTGCCTGCTCTGCTGTAGAAATGTGACTTTTCAGACCTTCTTCAGTTTTCAAGGAATCAACTGATTCCATAGAGCCATGTGATTCACACCAGCTCAGAGGTGCCGGGACATAGTGGAGTTTGTGACTGAATGGTTATCTGTCTCTCCCCTTCCTCCCCCATCCCACCCCCCAGATAGTGAAAACCCAGCAGTGAGAGAGTAGAAAGCTTAGATCACTGTTTTAAATTGGGCAGTTCTTTCCCTTATCCTTTGTTTGGATATAAAGATTTAAATCTTTCAAGATGTAATGACTTCCACTGATCAGCTCCAAAGACTGGTTTTAATAATTGGACTAAAGTACTTAAAACCAAGGGCTAGAACTAAATCTGTCAGATTGATGTATGAGTGATCTCCCTATTGTGTACATTTAATGGCAGCATTAAGTACACTTTGAAAATTAGCAAAACAAATGCTCGTTATACACTTGGGATAATATGCTCATACATTGCCTACATTTTTCTAGCACCTAATTTCACTTCTCAGTTGTCATTTCCATCACTTTCCACATGCCTATAAACCGATACATTCTTTTCTAATTCCCAAGCATGGAGTAAATTCCAAACCTTAGCTGTTAAGCTTTGTTTTTGTTCAACTTTCACACTTACTTTCTCCACATTACACTGCTTCAGCCATGCCAGCCAGCAACTGACTTAACAATTCTTTCAAAACTCACAAAGGATGGAATTTAGATATATTGAAAACATTTGACCAAAGTAAGAGTGAAATGCTTACTTTAAGCTTGTATGTAAAGTAGCCGGAGAATTGAAATTTTGTTGAAGAAAATCCACCTCATCTGTAATGGTCAGAAACTTCAATCAGTCCATTCCCTTCATCAAAAACAAGTCTCATATGAATTTTATTTAAGCTAAGATGAGAAATCATATTGAAAGGAGGGGAAATTGGGTTCAGTTTTAAAATACAGGAGAAAGGAAATGTATAGGAATGTGACTAACTTGGACAGGACAAGTGGAAAATGGGAGGCATTTGTAGCATTAACAGAATAAAAGCAAGACTGAATGCCGGATGACAAGAAAATCAATTCAAATGCAACTTATCTCAGGCTGTTATATAAATGAAAATTGTCTGATCATCCACAGGAAGTTGGAGGGTGAGCATAAATTTAAAAAACAGTTTACCCAACAATTTTAGACAATGTCCTGAGATTATAATCACAAATAATTTTCAAAGCATAGAATACAAAATGTGTTCATTCACCTCATAATTTAAAATTTCTTAGTTTAGAAGGTTTGATAAATGTAAGATTAAAGATGCTTTAACGTCTGCTGTTAATGGTCATTGTGGAATTGCATGAACATTTATTTTTAAAATTTCCTTTATTATGAATAGAAAGAGAATTTAGAGTACCTCAGAAAATATTTTTGTGGAATGATCAGAGATTTTTAAAAACATGTACTTATTTGTTATGTCACGAAATGGCAAATGTATTTCACATCAATTATTTCATCACAGAATCTCTACAGTGTGGAGACACACCATTCAGCTCATCAAGTCCACACTGTCTCTCTGAAAAACATCCCACCCAGACTGATCCCCAACCCTACCTCTGTAACCCTGCATTTCCCTTGGCTAATTCACCTAACCTGCATATCCATGACACAATGGGTAATCCACCTAACTACAGATCTTTGGACTGTGGGAGAAACTGGAGCACCCAGAGGAGATCTAAACAAACATGGGGGGGATGTACAAACTCCACACAGACAGTTGCCTGAGACTGGAATCGAACCCAGGTCCCTGGCACAGTGTAGTAGCAGTGCTAACTACTGAACCCTGTTATAGTGTGTCTCCAAACAAATCCATAAAGGTCTTTTAAGACTTTTTTATAGGGTCTTTCAAAATACTTAACAAATTCTCATTGGACACAAAGTCATTTTTCTTTTAGTTGGAAAATCTACAAGCATTTTAAAAACTATCTTACAGCATTGTTTAGATGTACCTATTGGTATGTTTGTTAAACTGCACCACTAGGAGGGATGTAGTTTTAAAATCCTTTTCAAATACAGATGGTAGTTTTCAAGGAATACTGTCTCTGCCAATGTGCCTTACTTATAATGCTATGGGGAGGGCTGGAGGGAAGAGTCAGTCATTGGGTGGCCAGGTTTTTATGTACAAGAGTGTGACACAAATTATTTTCATACAGTGGAAATACAGAACAGCTGTTTTCTACATTTTGCTTTTTTCCTCATAACATTCAGAATATTACATTGAATTTTGTGAAAAAAATTCAACGCAAACCCTTTATTTTCACATGCAGGAAAATTACACTGCAGCAGTTACTTGGCATCTGAGTCTCCCTGCTGGTTTTGACTGGCTAAGAATTGGAGCAGTTATTTTGGAGAAAGGGTGAAAATGAGTATGAAGTGCTCGCCATGCTAATTAAATAGAGTTTGTCTAAAATTTTGGTTTAAGCCGATAGTTTCAAGGTTAATTGCTGATCGCTATGATTTAAAGATGTTTGGTGGCACGAAATGGAAACCTTCATATTTGTGAGCCAAGCACAGTTTAGGGGCAATTTGCCTGGAGCAGGTTACGTAGCTTCCATGTATGCACTTGCACTGAAAGGGAACAGCTCACTGGCTGACAGACAATGGCACATATCAGAAAGGTGCCAGGTTTTCTGATGTGGCTTTGGAGTGTTGCTGGAAGAAGGATATCCTGCATTCATTTGACTTGTGGTGATGTGAAGGGTGAGAGGTGGAGGAGAAGTTCACTAATGCAGCAAATGTAGGAGGAGATCATCATTTAGACTGACATTCATACAGCCCGCAATATTCCTCCACAGGTACCAATTGAATCTCACTCAACTCTCTCAACTCTTCAATTACTTGGGGCAACTGGAGAAGGGGCTCAGTGCAGAAAACTCCACTGCACCAATTGTTAACATTGCACTCGCACTAGACTGGCTGCAGGTCACATTCAATGTTAAGGGCACTGTAGGTGCCACTTTGCTGGTGAGGAGGTGGGGGTAAGGTTTCATATAGGTTCCACTGCAGAGGAATCAGGTGAGGACCTCACAGGGCCAAGCTTCAACAGAGGCTAATGATTGCAATGAACTAAATATTACATACAATGAATGCCTTACCAGAAAAGTTGTGGGCTGTGGCTGCGTAGATTACCAAATAGAGTCTATTGTGTTGCCGGCATGGCCCATGGAAATGATAATTGGTTTGTTCTGGTTTTAAGAATGATGTCCCTTTAAGAAGTTCAGCACGCTGTTGAGTCAAGTATATGGATGCAATTAAATAATGGGGAACCGTGGTCACTTTGCATTGCAGTACCAAAACAAAGGATGTGTCCAGAGATTAGTCTGTACTGTTTTGCTGCAAATAAGCCCAGAGATGTTTATGTGAATAGAATTGTCATACTCCATTTGCGTTACACATAAGTAGTACAATCACGATACAGTGAGCAGCAGCCATTGTCTCGTTTGAAAAGCAGAACAAAGAAGACAATGATATAGCTTGCAGATCATGGGGAGTAACAGCAGACAAAATTCAAAAGTATTCCAACTGTTAAACATACTTACCAGACAGAGAATAACAGAAAAGATACAGAGAAAAGAAGATTTCTTCTTAAACAGAATGTATACAAGCAGGTCAAAGCAGACAAGCAGCTGTCTCAAAACTGCACCATCTGAAGTCGATTGCACACCCCCTGGAGCAGACGGAACCTGAATCCAGGTCTCCTGGCTCAGAGGTAGGGGCACTACCAATGTGCCCTAATAGCCCTCATACACATGGAGAGGCACATTTTTAATCAACGTGTTATAACACCCTCAGGAGTACATAGGATTTCAACTCAGGCTCTGTGACCCAGGGGTAGGGGCACCATAACTGTACCACAAACCTCATCATGTGGAGTGAGAATGGACACTTTGGAAACTAAATTCACCTGCACAGTATTTGTTGTTGACAGGCTCATATGGCATTGCAAGGAGAAAGAAATCTATGATGGGACAAGCACCGCTATATGTTTTTCAAATCCATGTTCTTACGTGTTATTCTGCATGCCTTGGATGGGACCACATATTCACAGCTTTGGGGGAGTCACATTCAGGCCCTGGGGCTACCTGTCAGGCAAGCCTGGTCTGGACAGTTGATCTTATCCAGCAGGGCACTCAGTGTTACGGTGCAGACTGAAGCAGATTGGTCCATTGTGTCAGCATCATATCCCGAAGCATTTCAATTTTGTGCCAATTGCTGGCCTTCTTCTGGTAACTTGGACATTGTTTCTGTGTCATTAATCACCTGTGCCCTGGTGAATGCCTCAACTGAATGTACCTCCTGCTTCCAAAACATTCCAAACCCTAGCTCCTACTGGGAGAGAAAGCTTTTGTGCAACTTACATTGTCTTTAAAATTTTGCCTTCTGATTTTTGATCCTTTAATGAGTCACAACAGTTTCGCGCTATCTTCTCAGTACAGACCCCGTAATAATTCTGAAAGCCTCTATCAGCTCTCCTGTTAGCTTGTCCTCTCCCAGGAAAATAGTCCCAAATTCTCCAAGCTATCTTCCTAAATGAAGTGTCTCACCCAGGAAGCATTCTCATAAACCTCTTGTACACTTTTTCTAATGTGTTCACATCCTTCCCACAGTGTGGCATCTAGAACTATATACAATATTCCAGCTGAGGTCTAACAAGTGTCACATATATATTTCATCATAATCTCCTTACTTTTGTACTCTGTGTCCTTGAAAATAATCCTAGAATATTGTATGCTTTATTAACAACTCTCTCTCTCTACTTTATCCTGCTACATTTAATGACACACCATTAGCTACATACCATGCTCCTGCATCATTCAAAATATTTCCCTTTATGTTATACTGATTCCACATTTTCTACCAAAATGTTTCAATTCACATTTCTCCACATTGAACATCATCTCTCACCTATCCACCCTCTCCAACAATGTGTAAATGTTATTTTGAAATCTTACTCTGTCCTTGTCACAGTTTACAACTCTTCCTAGTTAAGTGTCTTCACAAATTTTGAAATTATCCCCTGCACACCAAGTTAAGGGAAGAACTCCAGCACAAACCTTCTTCCAGGTGGAAAGATACCATGGAAAGCAAAAAAAAACACAAAGAACTTCAGATGCTGAAAATCAGAAACAAAATTAGAAATTGCTGGAAAAGCTCACAGGACTAGCAGCATCAGTGGAGAGAAAGAAGAGTTAACATTTTGGGTCCAATGACCCTGCTTCAGAACTGTTACTCTCTGTTTGTTATCTGTAAGCCAATTAATATCCATGTTGCTACTGTCCCTTTTATTCCATGACATAGCTTTCCTCTCAGGCTTGCTATGTGGCTCTACATTGAGTATCTTTTGGAAGTCCTTGTACAATACATCAACAGCCTTACCCTCATCATTGAAAAACTCCAGCAAGTAATTAGACACAATCTTCCCTTAAAAACTCCATTCTGACTCATTCAAATCAGCCAACGTTTTAGTTTACCCAGCACTGAAATTAAACAGACTGGTGTGTATTAGCTCGACTGATTGTTACAACCTTTTTTGAATAAGGGAGTAATGTGTGCAATTCTCCAGTCACTGGCACTACCCTTCAATCTAGGGAAGATTGAAAAATTATTGTAAATACGTCTGCAATTTACACTCCCTTCCTTCAATATCCTCAGATGCATCTCATCCAGTCCAGTAGCCTTATCAACTAAGCCAATGGTATAACCAAAACTCCTTTTAAATTCACGAACCAATGAACAGTGAAAACTGAGGATGGCTTTAACGCTACTCGCAATTCTTACCAATGGCTACTCCTGTATAGCTAGTCACTGTTAGAACAGGACAACACTTGCTGCATGCACAGGCAAAATAGCAAGCAACTCCTGTTAGGAGTTGTGGAAGCCATTGTTGATCAGTGGTTTAATCTGTCCAGAGGCACACAATTTCTTTATGATGATGATGTATTGCATTAAATGTGAGTTAATCAATTTTTGCTGTTCAAGATCCCCCCTTTTAATTCTTTAGCACTTCAGCTACACATTATGATTGAAAATAGTAATTCATTAATGAATTTCAAAAATAAGTTGTCAGAAAAAGACATGAAAGCTGGATACTTATCAGAGTAGATCTTCATTTCTCGGCTTAAACCCAACTCAAATAGATGGGAAATAGGATTTTTCCTTTTGTAGTCAGATGAAGGTCAAAAGTGAAATGTATTTGGACAATCCAAGTCCCAGTGGATGGGAGTCTACAACACAAAAATCCTTTCAACTTCACTATTATTTGGGATTAATTAATTTGGCCATCCTTCTCTGGGACATGAAGAATCTGAGTGTGGAAAAATAAATGTGCAGGAGGTATTCTCCTCTGATCTGAGACTTTAACACCTTTTATGCATATTGGAGGCTGGGGAACTCTGTGAATGTTTACAAATGTTCCATTCCCCGGCACTGTCATCCTTCATCTTGATGAGTGTATATATTTTCATTTCCCCTTCCCCCTCTCCCCCCCCCCCCCCCCCCCACCGCCCCCACCATTGTAAAAGGAAATTCAACTTGTTGCTCTGCCAATGATATTTTCTATAACATCCAAATATAAACACTTTAATTAATTCCTTCACTTCAGTAATTAAAGTTCAGGCAGGAACTTCATAGTCGTTGCACAAACGTCTACTATTTCCTGTTTGAAAAAAACAGCTGTATTTCTTTGTCCAACATCTGTCACATACCAGCTGTGCACTGAAATTATAACTGTTTAAAGAAACAACAGAATTTAGTTTATATAAGCATATGGAGTAAAAACTACCTAATGAATGGTAAAAACAAGAATTTAAACAAATAATAATCCAAAATTAAAAATTTGGGGAAAATAAAGTTTCTATACAATGTAATTCCAAGCTTTAAATTAGATTTTAAAAACTGAATCACCAAATCTACACACCACAAAGGCTGATTTGAAAACTAAGTGTTTGAAAAGCAACTGGTATTTCAGGTTTGCAGACACCATAGAACTGTTTGGTCAAACCAAGTCTAACCTGACCTTTGCTTGGGTCATAATTGTGTAGATCTGTTTTCCAATTGGAAAATGGAAACTTGAAGATGAGCCAAATTTTCACTTTACTATTGAGCTGGAGGAAGAAGTAAACATTTCAGAGGTTCAGATCTGACCCAGATTGTTGAGAAGCCATTAGCTCATCCCAAATGTTTTCTGTGATTCATTTTTATGAATCTAGTACTGTATGCCCCTTTCCTCTCTATGACCTTAACTACTTAAAAGAAATGTTGTAAATCTTGTGTTTCATCGTTCTGTTCAGAATCAACAATAAGGAATTCAAAAGAACATTTTTACCCAAGTGTCACTTCCCCTCATAAAACATTGGAATTCTTTCATGTTTAAGAGGTTTTATTACCATGTAGTTGTTTATAGGGTTTGTTCCCTTGTTAGTTCAATAAAGCACCATAGCGTTTTGGAACAAATTCAGCAATGCTAATTTCAATCAACATTAAAACTCCTTAGATGAGTGATTTTCTAAATATGTGGATAAATTATCTTGATGTAACCTTAGTGAAAGGAGCGCAAGAGTGTTGATGGTTCATACTTTAGAGATGAATTATTGCTGAAGGATTGGTACTGCCTATAGCTTGACCACAATATGGTTAATCAAATATCAATTAATTACAGTTTTGTCAGTTGAATTTATTTCATGCACACCACTAAACCATCCTCAGAGTTATTTATTGCAAGAAAAATATCAAACGGGAAAGGACCAATGTGACCAAAAAAAGATAATTTTACCTGCTCAGGAGCTAGTCTTTATGACTTAACTGATCTCTTGATTCATGTTCCTAGGTATTTAATGACAGAATGTCACCAGTATTTTTCTCCAACAATATTTTATAATCTAAAAAAAAGTTGAAAAATATGTCCAAACACACTGAATAAGTTCGGATCTAATTTTCACAAATTTACAATCGAATGTGCCTGAAATGAACTGGTCAGTATAAAGATAGCGATGGACTTGCTAGCACCATACGTAGGAGAATAATGACTGATTTTAAGATCTCAATTCCCAATTGAATGAAAGGCCCTCCTGGCTGAAATTAATTCAGAAATTCTCAATATAAACTGACCAAAATTGAACAAGAGCTGTAAAACAATGCAGAAAGATTCCTCACGTTATGGTATGAAGCTTTTCTTAATTTCAAAACAAAGTACATTGCTGAGACAAAATAAAGAATAGTCTTTTCTATATTTGAGCTGAGAAAAGTTGATGCTGATATGAGTACAATAAGCAGAAGGTTGTTCCTGTCTGGACTGAAATCCATCCTAATTTTCTCCAGTTTAGGCACCTAAATGGAAATGCGGAGGCAGCAGAGAGAGGGATTGACCTAGGTGTAGTGATGTAGTGGACCAGTGATGTTAAAGATTAATACAGACAAGCTGCAGTGGATAGATGAGGATGGCACTAGTCAAATGAGCATGGCAGTCCATGGCAACAGTTCTCCTGGCAGTAGCTACATAACAGCAGCTGTATATTGTTTCCTTACTGCAGCTGTTCTCCATTGATGGCAAAATGTTGGTCATGATCTTGACATTGAAAGGTAGCAACAAAGATGATACAGTTCTTGTCCTCACTCAACATCCATACAGATTTAATTCCTGCAAGGATTCCTGGCTAGTCACGAGGAGGTAAAGCTGACTTTTGCTTCTTTGGTGCAGAGGTTCAAAGTAGCTCCTTACTGCTACCCTAGTTGATATATAGGAATCAATATAAACCGATGACCACGGACCTGGTTTTTATAGTTGAATAGTACACTATTTTTACCAATTAGACATCTTGGCTTGGAAACTGGATCAGTTTCTTTTACAAAATGGCCACCTAAAGATGCAGCCACCTAAGGATGCAATCTGGTGGCATTTGCTCATTCAACAGAGTACTGTGCCACCCGCAGTATTGTTAGAGTTCCTCTATAGATATCCAGAAGGTATGTTTGAAAGTTAGGTTCACGGTAATTGCAAATGGGAGTCCAACATTCTGTCATAGACATTTTATGAAATTTAAGAGTGAATAATAGCAGCATATGAGCATGCGTGTGATTTTTTAAACCAGTGATTCTTAAAGGGAATGCCAATGGTTGCCACCTGAAAAATAACTTCTAAGTTTTCTTTAACTTATGTTAATAAGGAGCTACATCTTTATTTCACTCTTGTACAAACCAATTATACACTCTTTACCTCCTCCACCCTCCCTTACATCCCAAGGAATATATCACTAACTGCCAATTCCCCTCACCACCTAACATCCTGACATGGAAACATATCACCGTTTCTTCGCTGTTACGAGGTCAAAATCCTGGAATTCCCTCCCTAATGACATTTTGGGTCTATCCACAGCAGGTGAACTGCAGCAGTTCAAGAAGGCAGTTCACCACCACCTTCTCAAGGGCAACTAGGGATGGGTAATAAGTGCTGGTCTAGCCAGAAATGCTCACATCTCACACATAATAAGGAGAAAATGAAAATATTAAAGTGCATATTTTGGAATGAATAGCTGACAGTGAGACTTTCAAATGTCTCTGGATGAAGAAACTCCTCAACTGCAGGTATTTCTGGAACAAAGACTTCAATCCGGAACTCGCCATGTACAGAAGAGGATTGAACTAAGCTATGCTTTCCCATCTATATTAAATGATAACAGAGGAACTCTAACACTGAACTCTTGTTAAAACATGGTTTGCCCCAAAGTCAGCCTATGGTCAGTATTCACATATCTTTACCTCCCCCCCCCTGATGAAACCATGATCAAAAGCTTGTGGGTTTGTTTTGCTGCAGAAGACAGTAACATCCTATAACATAAAGCAAAATGATTCCTTCCCTTTCCTTTTGAAACTGATGCATTTGGATCTGCAAAAATGATCAATTCTGGTTGAAAACTGACTGAAAGCTGGAATCTTTCGAATATGGAAATCTGCTCCATCCAACTACATTCAGATGAACAACCAAACCAGCTCACTTATAATTCACTATTGTGGTTCTGTTCGCCAAGCTGGAAGTTTTTGTTGCAAACGTTTCGTCCCCTGGCTAGGCGACATCATCAGTGCTTTGGAGCCTCC